>NW_012290448.1:0-12088 GCF_000151885.1 Dipodomys ordii | reverse complement strand
GAAGACGACGAAGAAGACGAAGAAGAAGAAGAAGAAGAAGAAGAAGAAGCATCAGCATAAGGAGAAGCATAAGGAGAAGCAGTAGAAGCAGAAGAAGCAGAAGCAGGAGAAGCAGAAACAGAAGAAAAAGAATTAGCAAAAGAAGCAGAAGCAGAAGCAGTGGGAGAAGCAGAAGAAGGAGAAGGAGCAGCAGAAGCAGAAAGAGAAGCAGAAACAGAAGGAGAACAAGAAGGAAAAACAGGAGAATCAGAAGAAGCAGAAGAAGAAGCAGAAAGAGGAGAAGAAGGAGAAGCAGAAGTAGAGTCAGAAGAAACAGAAGAAGAAGAAGCAGAAGAAACAGAAGCAAAAGAAACAGAAGAAGGAGAAGAGCAGAAGCAGAAGCAGAAGGAGAAGCAGAAGCAGAAGGAGAAGCATAAAGAGAAGCAGGAGAAGCAGAAGAAGCAGGAGAAGCAGAAGCAGAAGAAACAGGAGAAGCCGAAGAAGCAGAAGCAGAATCTGAAGCAGGAGAAACAGAAGAAGCACAATCTGAAGCAGAAGCAGAAGAAACAGAAATAGTAGAATAAGCAGAAGCAGAAGCAGCAGGAGAAGCAGAAGAAGAAGACGGAGAAGGCGAAAGAGAAGGATTAGGAGTAGGAAAAGCAAAAGAATAAGCAGAAGCAGAAAGAGACGCAGAAGGAGAAGCAGCACGAGAAGTAGGAGAAGCAGAAGCAGGAGAAGCAGAAGAAACAGCAGACGCAGAAGCAGAATGAGAAGCAGAAGGAGAAATTGAAGCAGAAGCAGAAGCAGAAGGAGAAGCAGAACCCGAAGGAGAAGCAGAAGAAGGAGAAGGAGAACAGAAAGAGAAGCAGAATGAGAAGCAGGAGAAGCAGAAGCAGGAGAAGCAGAAGCAGAAGAAACAGAAGAAGGAGAAGAAGCAGAAGCAGAAGGAGAAGCAGAAACAGAAGGAAAAGCAGAAAGAGAAGCAGGAGAAGCAGAAGAAGCAGCAGCAGGAGAAGCAGAAGGAGAAGCAGAAGCAGAAAGAGAAGCAAAAGCAGAAGGAGAAGCAGAAGGAGAAGCAGTAGAAACAGAAGAAGCAGAATCAGTAGCAGAAGAAGCTGAAGATGCAGAACCAGATAGAGAAGCAGAAGGAATAGCAGCAGAACGAGAAGGAGAAACAGAAGGAGAAGCAGAAGGAGACGCAGGAAAAGCAGAAGAAACAGAAGCAGACGGAGAAGAAGGAGAAGGAGAAGCCGAAGCAGAAGAAGAAGCAGAAGGAAAAGCACAAGCAGAAGGAGATGCAGAAGGAGAAGCAGAAGAAGGAGAAGGAGCAGCAGAAGGAGAAGCAGAAGCAGAAAGAGAAGCAGAAGCAGAAGGAGAAAAAGAAGGAGAAGAATCAGAATCAGAAAAAGCAGAAGGAGAAATAGAAAGAGAAGCCGACGAAGAGAAGCAGAACGAGAAGCAGGAGAAGCAGGAGAAGCACAAGCGGGAGAAGCAGAAGAAGAAGAAACAGAAGAAGGAGAAGGAGCAGAAGCAGAAGGAGAAGCAGAAAGAGAAGCAGGAAAAGCAGAAGAAGCAGAAGCAGGAGAAGCAGAAGGAGAAGAAACAGGAGAAGGACAAGAAGCAGAAGCAGAAGCAGAAGGAGAAGCAGAAACAGAAGGAGAAGCCGAAAGAGAAAGAGGGGAAGCAGAAGAAGCAGAAGCAGGAGAAGCAGAAGCATAAGAATCCGAAGAAGCAGAAGCAGAACCTGAAGCAGAAGGAGAAGCAGGAGAAGCAGAAGAAGCCGAATCTGGAGAAGCAGAATGAGAAGCTGAAGTAGAAGCAGAAGCAGAAGCAGAATGAGAATCAAAAGCAGAAGGAGAAGCAGAAGAAACAGAAGAAGCAGAAGCAGTAGCAGTTGCAGCAGAAGCAGAAGGAGAAGCAGAAGGAAAAGCAGAAGAACGAGAAGGAGAAGGAGAAACAGAAGGAGAAGCAGAAGGAGAATCAGAAGGAGAAGCAGAAGAAGCAGAAGGAGAAGCAGAAGGAGAAACAGAAGCAGAAGAAACATCAGAAAGAGAAGCAGAAGCAGAAGAAGATGCAGAAGGAGAAGCAGGAGAAGCAGAAGAAGCAGAAGGAGAAGTAGAAGAAGGAGAAGGAGAAGGAAGAGCCGCAGAAGCAATAGGAGAAGCAGAAAGAGAAGCAGAAGCAGAATGAGAAGCAGAAAGAGAAGCAGTAGAAGCAGAAGAAGCAGGAAAAGCAGTAGCAGAGGAAAGAGAAGAAGACGAAGAAGAAGAAGAAGCATAAGGAGAAGCATAAGGAGAAGCATAAGGAGAAGTATAAGGAGAAGCAGTAGAAGCAGAAGAAGCAGAAGCAGGAGAAGCAGAAGCAGAAGAAAAAGAATAAGCAAAAGAAGCAGAAGCAGAAGCAGTGGGAGAAGCAGAAGAAGGAGAAGGAGAAGGAGCAGCAGAAGGAGAAGCAGAAGCAGAAAGAGAAGCAGAAACAGAAGGAAAACAAGAAGGAGAAGCAGGAGAAGCAGAAGAAGCAGAAAGAGAAGGAGAAGAAGGAGAAGCAGAAGTAGAATCAGAAGAAACAGAAGAAGAAGAAGAAGAAACAGAAGCAAAAGAAACAGAAGAAGGAGAAGAGCAGAAGCAGAAGCAGAAGGAGAAGCAGAAGCAGAAGGAGAAGCAGAAAGAGAAGCAGGAGAAGCAGAAGAAGCTGCTGCAGGAGAAGCAGAAGAAACAGGAGAAGCCGAAGAAGCAGAAGCAGAATCTGAAGCAGAAGGAGAAACAGAAGAAGCACAATCTAAAGCATAAGCAGAAGAAACAGAAATAGTAGAATAAGCAGAAGCAGAAGCAGCAGGAAAAGCAGAAGAAGAAGATGGGGAAGGCGAAAGAGGAATATTAGGAGTAGGAGAAGCAAAAGGATAAGCAGAAGCAGAAAGAGACGCAGAAGGAGAAGCAGCAAGAGAAGTAGGAGAAGCAGGAGAAGCAGAAGCAGGAGAAGCAGAATAAACAGAAGACGCAGAAGCAGAATGAGAAGCAGAAGGAGAAATTGAAGCAGAAGCAGAAGCAGAAACAGAAGCAGAAGGAGAAGCAGAAGAAGGAGAAGGAGAAGGAGAAGCAGAAAGAGAAGCCGAACGAGAAGCAGGAGAAGCAGAAGCAGGAGAAGCAGAAACAGAAGAAACAGAAGAAGGAGAAGAAACAGAAGGAGAAGCAGAAACAGAAGAAAAAGCAGAAAGAGAAGCAGGAGAAGCAGAAGAAGCAGCAGCAGGAGAAGCAAAAGCAGAAGCAGAACCTAAAGCAGAAGGAGAAGCAGGAGAAGCAGAATCTGGAGAAGCAGAAGGAGAAGCAGAAGCAGAAAGGGAACCAAAAGCAGAAGGAGAAGCAGAACTAGAAGCAGAAGAAACAGAAGAAGCAGAGGCAGTAGCAGAAGAAGCAGAAGGTGCAGAAGCTTAAGGAGAAGCAGAAGGAAAAGCAGAAGAACGAGAAGGTGAAGGAGAAGGAGAAACAGAAGGAGAAGCAGAAAGAGCAGCAGAAGGAGGAGCAGGAGATGCAGAAACAGGAGGAGCATAAGCAGAACATACAGGAGAAGGACAAGAAGCAGAAGCAGAAGGAGAAGCAGATACAGAAGGAGAAGCAGAAAGAGAAGGAGGGGAAGCAGAAGAAGCTGAAGCAGGAGAAGCAGAAGCATAAGAATCCGAAGAAGCAGAAGGAGAACCTGAAGCAGAAGGCGAAGCAGGAGAAGCAGAAGAGGCAGAATCTGGAGAAGCAGAAGGAGAAGCAGAAGCAGAAAGAGAAGCAAAAGCAGAAGGAGAAGCAGAAGAAACAGAAGAAGTAGAAGCAGTAGCAGTTGTAGCAGAAGCAGAACGAAAAGCAGAAGGAAAAGCAGAAGAACAAGAAGGAGAAGGAGAAACAGAAGGAGAAGCAGTAGGAGAATAAGAAGGAGAAGCAGAAGAAGGAGAAGCAGATGCAGAAGGGAGAAGCAGGGAGAGCAGAAGAAGCAGAAGATGAAGGAGAAGCAGAAGTAGGGAGAAGGAGAAGCAGGAGAAGCAGAAGCAGAAGAGAAGCAGAAGCGGAATGAGAAGCAGAAAGAGAAGCAGGAGAAGTACAAGATGCAGAAGCAGGAGAAGCCGAAAGAGAAGAAGTAGAAGAAGCAGAAACTGAAGCAGAAGGTGAAGCAGAAGCAGAAAGAGAAGCAGCAGAAGAAGTAGAACCAGAAATTCAGGCAGGAGAAACAGAAGAAGCAGAAGCAGAAAGAGAAGCAAAAAGAGAAGCAGAAAGAGAAGTAGAAGAAGCAGCAGAAGGAGAAGCAGCAGAAGAAGCAGAAAAACAAGCAGGAGAAGCAGAAGCAGAAAGAGAAGTAGAAGCAGAATAGTCAGAAGAAGCAGAAGCAGAATAAGAAGCAGTATAAGCATAAGAAGCAGAAGCAGGAGAAGCAGAAGCAGAAGAAATAAAGAAGCATAAGATGCAGAAGCCGAAGCAGAGGGAGAAACAGAAGAAGGAGAAGGAGCAGCAGAAGGTGAAGCAGAAGGAGATGCAGAAGGAGAAAGAGAAGCAGAAACAGAAGGAGAAGGAGGAGGAGAAGTTGGAGAATCAGAAGAAGCAGAAGCAGAAAGAGAAGCAGAAGAAGGAGAAGCAGAAGCAGAAGGACAAGCAGGAGAAGAAGAAGAAGCAGAAGCGGGAGAAGCAGCAGCAGAAGAAGAAACAGAAGAAGGAGAAGGAGCGGAAAGAGAAGCAGAAGTAGAAGGAGAAGCAGAAAGAGAAGCAGAAGAAGCAGTAGCAGGAGAAGCAGAAGCAGACGAAACAGAAGAAGCCCAAGAAGCAGAAGGAGAACCTGAAGCAGAAGGGGAAGCAGAAGCAGCAGAAGCTGGAAAAGGAGAAGCAGAAGAAACCGAACAAGCAGAAGAAGCAGTAGCAGAAGCAGAACGAGAAGCAGAAGAAGAAGAAGGAGAAAGAGAAGGATTAGGAGTAGGAGGAGCAGAAGCATAATTAGAAGCAGAAAGAGAAGCAGAAGGAGAAATAGAAGAAGCAGAAACAGGAGAAGAAGAAGCAGAAGCAGAATGAGAAGCACAAGAAGGAGAAATTGAAGGAGAAGGAGAATGAGACGGAGAAGCAGAAAGAGAAGTAGGAGAAGCAGAAGAAGAAGAAGCAGGAGAAGCAGAAGCAGAAGAAACAGAAGAAGGAGAAGAGCAGAAGCAGAAGCAGAAGGAGAAGGAGAAGCAGAAGAAGCAGAAGAAGAAGCAGAAAGAGAAGGATTAGGAGTAGGAGAAACAGAAGGATAAGCAGAAGCAGAAAGAGAAGGAGAAGGAGAAGGAGAAGCAGGAAAGTAGAAGCAGAAACAGGAGAAGCAGAAGCAGAATGAAAAGCAGAAGAAGGAGAAACTGAAACAGAAGAAGATGCAGAAGGAGAAGCAGAAGCAGTAGTAGAAGCAGAAGAAGGAGAAGCAGAAGGCGAAGCATAAAGAGAAACAGAAGGAGAAGCAGGAGAAGCAGAAGCAGGAGAAGCAGAATCAGAAGAAATAGAAGAAGGAGAAGAAGCAGAAGCAGAAAGAGAAGCAGAAACAGAAGCAGAAGCAGAAAAAGAAGCAGAAGAAGCCGAAGAAGCAAAAGCAGAACCTAAAGCAGAAGGAGAAGCAGGAGAAGCAGAAGAAGCAGAATCTGGAGAAGAAGAAGGAGAACCAGAAGGAGAAGCAGAAGCAGAAAGAGAAGCAAAAGCAGAAGGAGAAGCAGAAGAAACAGAAGAAGCAGAATCAGTAGCAGAAGAAGCTGAAGATGCAGAAGCAGAAAGAGAAGCAGAAGGAATAGCAGAAGAACGAGAAGGAGAAATAGAAGGAGAAGCAGAAGGAGAAGCAGGAAAAGCAGACGACACAGAAGCAGACGGAGAACCAGAAGAAGGAGAAGGAGAAGCCGGAGCAGAAGAAGAAGCAGAAGGAAAAGCACAAGCAGAAGGAGATGCAGAAGGAGAAGCAGGAAATGCAGAAGACGCAGAAGCAGAAGGAGAAGAAGAAGGAGAAGAATCAGAATCAGAAGAAGCAGAAGCAGAAATAGAAAGAGAAGCCGACGAAGAGAAGATGAACGAGAAGCAGGAGAAGCAGAAGAAGCACAAGCGGGAGAAGCAGAAGAAGAAGAAACAGAAGAAGGAGAAGGAGCAGAAGCAGAAGGAGAAGCAGAAGGAGAAGCAGAAAGAGAAGCAGGAAAAGCAGAAGAAGCAGAAGCATGAGAAGCAGAAGGAGAAGAAACAGGAGAAGGACAAGCATGCAGAAAGTGAACCAGTAGAAGCAGAAGAGGCAGGAAAAGCAGAAGCAGAAGAAAGAGAAGAAGAAGAAGACGAAGAAGAAGAAGAAGAAGCAGCATAAGGAGAAGCATAAGGAGAAGCATAAGGAGAAGTATAAGGAGAAGCAGTAGAAGGAGAAGAAGCAGAAGCAGGAGAAGCTGAAGCAGAAGAAAAAGAATAAGCAAAAGAAGCAGAAGCAGAAGCAGTGAGAGAAGCAGAAGAAGGAGAAGGAGAAGGAGCAGCAGAAGGAGAAGCAGAAGCAGAAAGAGAAGCAGAAACAGAAGGAGAACAAGAAGGAGAAGCAGGAGAATCAGAAGAAGCAGAAAGAGAAGGAGAAGAAGGAGAAGCAGAAGTAGAATCAGAAGAAACAGAAGAAGAAGAAGCAGAAGAAACAGAAGCAAAAGAAACAGAAGAAGGAGAAGAGCAGAAGTAGAAGCAGAAGGAGAAGCAGAAGCAGAAGGAGAAGCAGAAAGAGAAGCATGAGAAGTAGAAGAAGCAGGAGAAGCAGAAGCAGAAGAAACAGGAGAAGCCGAAGAAGCAGAAGCAGAATCTGAAGCAGAAGGAGAAACAGAAGAAGCACAATCTGAAGCAGAAGCAGAAGAAACAGAAATAGTAGAATAAGCAGTAGCAGAAGCACCAGGACAAGCAGAAGAACAAGAAGGAGAAGGCGAAAGAGAAGGATTAGGAGTAGGAGAAGCAAAAGGATAAGCAGAAGCAGAAAGAGACGCAGAAGGAGAAGCAGCACGAGAAGTAGGAGAAGCAGGAGAAGCAGAAGCAAGAGAAGCAGAAGAAACAGAAGACGCAGAAGCAGAATGAGAAGCAGAAGGAGAAATTGAAGCAGAAGGAGAAGGAGAAGCAGAAGGAGAAGCCGAAGAAGGAGAAGGAGAAGGAGAAATAGAAAGAGAAGCAGAACGAGAAGCAGAAAGAGAAGCACAACGAGAAGCAGGAGAAGCAGAAGCAGGAGAAGCAGAAGGAGAAGCAGAAGCAGAAAGAGAAGCAAAAGCAGAAGGAGAAGCAGAAGACACAGAAGAAGTAGAAGCAGTAGCAGTTGTAGCAGAAGCAGAACGAGAAGCAGAAGGAAAAGCAGAAGAACAAGAAGGAGAAGGAGAAACAGAAGGAGCAGCAGAACGAGAAGCAGAAAGAGAAGCAGGTAAAGCAGAAGAAGAAGAAGCAGAAGGAGAATCAGAAGGAGAAGCAGAAGAAGAAGAAGGAGAAGCAGAAGAAGATTCAGAATGAGAAGCAGAAGAAGCAGAAGCAGAAGGAGAAGTAGGAAAGGCAGAAGAAGCAGAAGCAAAAGGAGAAGCAAAAGAAGGAGAAGGAGAAGAGAAGCAGAAGAAGAAGCATAAGGACAAGCACAAGCAGAAGGAGATGCAGAAGGAAAAGCAGGAGAAAGAGAAGAAGCATAAGCTGAAGGAGATGCAGAAGTAGGAGAAGGAGAAGGAGGAGAAGCAGAAGAAGAAGGAGAAGCAGAAGCGGAATGAGAAGCAGAAACAGAAGCAGGAGAAGCACAAGAAAAAGAAGCAGGAGAAGCCGAAAGAGAAGAGGCAGAAGGAGCAGAAACAGAAGCAGAAGTAGAAGCAGAAACAGAAGGAGAAGCAGTAGAACAAGTAGAACCAGAAATTCAGGCAGGAGAAACTTAAGAAGCAGAAGCAGAAGCAGAAGGAGAAGCAAAAAGAGAAGCAGAAGAAGAAGTAGAAGAACCAGCAAAAGGAGAAGCAGCAGAAGAAGCAGAAAAACAAGCAGGAGAAGGAGAAGCAGAAAGAGAAGTAGAAGCAGAAGAAGCAGAAGAAGAAGAAGAAGAAGCAGTAGAAGCCTAAGAAGCAGAAGCAGGAGAAGCAGAACCAGAAGAAAAAGAAGAAGCATAAGAAGCAGAAGCAGAGGGAGAAGCAGAAGAAGGAGAAGGAGCAGCAGAAGGAGAAGCAGAAGGAGAATCAGGAGGAGAAGCAGAAGAAGGAGAAGCAGAAGTAGAAGCAGAAGAAGAAGCAGAAGCAGAAGAAGATGCAGAAGGAGAAGCAGGAGAAGCAGAAGAAGCAGAAGCAGAAGTAGGAGAAGGAGAAGGAGAAGGAAGGGCAGCAGAAACAATAGGAGAAGCAGAGGAGAAGAAGAAGCAGAATGAGAAGCAGAAAGAGAAGCAGTAGAAGCAGAAGAAGCAGGAAAAGCAGAAGCAAAAGAAAGAGAAGAAGAAGACGAAGAAGAAGAAGAAGAAGAAGAAGAAGAAGAAGAAGAAGAAGAAGAAGAAGAAGAAGAAGAAGAAGAAGAAGAAGAAGAAGAAGGAGGAGAAGGAGAAGCATAAGGAGAAGCATAAGGAGAAGCAGTAGAAGCAGAAGAAGCAGATGCAGGAGAAGCAGAAGCAGAAGAAAAAGAATAAGCAAAAGAAGCAGAATCAGAAGAACTGGGAGAAGCAGAAGAAGGAGAAGGAGAAGGAGCAGCAGAAGGAGAAGCAGAAGCAGAAAGAGAAGCAGAAACAGAAGGAGAACAAGAAGGAGAAGCAGGAGAATCAGAAGAAGCAGAAGAGGAAGGAGAAAGAGGAGAAGAAGGAGAAGCAGAAGTAGAATCAGATTAAACAGAAGAAGAAGCAGAAGAAACAGAAGCAAAAGAAACAGAAGAAGGAGAAGAGCAGAAGCAGAAGCAGAAGGAGAAGCAGAAGCGAAGGAGAAGCAGAAAGAGAAGCAGGAGAAGCAGAAGCAGGAGAAGCAGAAGAAACAGGAGAAGCCGAAGAAGCAGAAGCAGAATCTGAAGCAGAAGGAGAAACAGAAGAAGCAAAATCTGAAGCAGAAGCAGAAGAAACTGTAATAGTATAATAAGCAGAAGCAGAAGCAGCAAGAGAAGCAGAAGAAGAAGAAGTCGGAGAAGGCGAGAGAGAAGGATTAGGAGTAGGAGAAGCAAAAGGATAAGCAGAAGCAGAAAGAGACGCAGAAGGAAAAGCAGCACGAGAAGTAGGA
Organism: Dipodomys ordii; assembly: GCF_000151885.1. Lineage (NCBI taxonomy): Eukaryota > Metazoa > Chordata > Mammalia > Rodentia > Heteromyidae > Dipodomys > Dipodomys ordii. Next base: position 2,919 of record NW_012290448.1, on the reverse strand, counting down.
GAAGCAGGAGAAGCAGAAGCAGGAGAAGCAGAAGAAAGAGAAGACGCAGAAGCAGAATGAGAAGCAGAAGGAGAAATTGAAGCAGAAGCAGAAGGAGAAGCAGAAGCAAAAGGAGAAGCAGAAGAAGAGAAGGAGAAGCAGAACGAGAAGCAGGAGAAGCAGAAGCAGGAGAAGCAGAAGCAGAAGAAACAGAAGAAGGAGAAGAAGCAGAAGCAGAAGGAGAAGCAGAAACAGAAGGAAAAGCAAAAAGAGAAGCAGGAGAAGCAGAAGTAGCAGCAGCAGGAGAAGCAGAAGCAGAAGTAGCCGAAGAAGCAGAAGCAGAACCTGAAGCAGGAGAAGCAGAAGAAGCAGAATCTGGAGAATCAGAAGGAGAAGCAGAAGCAGAAAGAGAAGCAAAAGCAGAAGGAGAAGCAGAAGAAACAGAAGAAGCAGAGGCAGTAGCAGAAGAAGCAGAAGATGCAGAAGCAGAAGGAGAAGCAGATGGAAAAGCAGAAGAACGAGAAGGTGAGGGAGAAGGAGAAACAGAAGGAGAAGCAGAAAGAGAAGCAGAAGAAGGAGCAGGAGAAGGAAAAGCAGCAGGAGAAGCAGAAAGAGCAGCAGAAGGAGGAGCAGGAGATGCAGAAACAGGAGAAGCATAAGCAGAACAAACAGGAGAAGGACAAGAAGCAGAAGCAGAAGGAGAAGCAGAAACAGAAGGAGAAGCAGAAAGAGAAGGAGGGGAAGCAGAAGAAACAGAAGCAGGAGAAGCAGAAGCATAAGAATCCGAAGAAGCAGAAGGAGAACCTCAGGCAGAAGGAGAAGCAGGAGAAGCAGAAGAAGCAGAATCTGGAGAAGCAGAAGGAGAAGCAGAAGCAGAAAGAGAATCAAAATCAGAAGGAGAAGAAGAAGAAACAGAAGAAGTAGAAGCAGTAGCAGTTGTAGCAGAAGCAGAACGAGAAGCAGAAGGAAAAGCAGAAGAACAAGAAGGAGAAGGAGAAACAGAAGGAGAAGCAGAAAGAGAAGCAGGTAAAGCAGAAGAAGAAGAAGCAGAAGGAGAATGAGAAGGAGAAGCAGAAGAAGGAGAAGGAGAAGCAGAAGCAGAAGAAGATGCAGAAGGAAAAGCAGAAGAAGCAGAAGGAGAAGCAGGAAAAGCAGAAGAAGCAGAAGCAAAAGGAGAAGCAAAAGAAGGAGAAGGAGAAGCAGAGGCAGAAGAAGAAGCATAAGGACAAGCACAAGCAGAAGTAGATGCAGAAGGAGAAGCAGAAGAAGCAGAAGCTGAAGGAGAAGCAGAAGTAGGAGAAGGAGAAGGAGGAGAAGCAGAAGCAGAAGGAGAAGCAGAAGCGGAATGAGAAGCAAAAAGAGAAGCAGGAGAAGCACAAGAAGCAGAAGCAGGAGAAGCCGAAAGAGAAGAAGAAGAAGAAGCAGAATCAGAATCAGAAGTAGAAGCAGAAGCAGAAGGAGAGCAGCAGAAGAAGTAGAATCAGAAATTCAGGCAGGAGAAACAGAAGAAACAGAAGCAGAAGTAGAAGGCGAAGCAAAAAGAGAAGGAGAAGGAGAAGTAGAAGAAGCAACAGAAGGAGAAGCAGCAGAAGAAGCAGAAAAACAAGCAGGAGAAGCAGAAGCACAAAGAGAAGTAGAAGCAGAAGAAGCAGAAGCAGAAGAAGAAGCATTAGAAGCATAAGAAGCAGAAGCAGGAGAAGCAGAAGCAGAAGATAAAGAAGAAGCATAAGAAGCAGAAGCAGAGGGAGAAACAGAAGAAGGAGAAAGAGCAGCAGAAGGTGAAGCAGAAGGAGATGCAGAAGCAGAAAGCGAAGCAGAAACAGAAGGAGAAGAAGCATCAGAAGAAGTAGAAGCAGTAGCAGTTGTAGCAGAAGCAGAAGGAGAAGCCGAAAGAAAAGCAGAAGAACAAGAAGGAGAAGGAGAAACAGAAGGAGAAGCAGAAGGAGAAGCAGAAAGAGAAGCAGGTAAAGCAGAAGAAGAAGAAGCAGAAGGAGAATCAGAAGGAGAAGCAGAAGAAGGAGAAGGAGAAGCAGAAGCAGAAGAAGATGCAGAAGGAGAAGCAGGAGAAGCAGAAGCAGAAGGAGAAGCAGTAAAAGCAGAAGAAGCAGAAGCAAAAGGAGAAGCAAAAGAAGGAGAAGCAGAAACAGAAGAAAAAGCATAAGGACAAGCACAAGCAGAAGGAGATGCAGAAGGAGAAGCAGGAGAAGCAGAAGAAGCAGAAGATGAAGGAGCAGCAGAAGTAGGAGAAGGAGAAGGAGGAGAAGCAGAAGCAGAAGGAGAAGCAGAAGCGGAATGAGAAGCAGAAAGAGAAGCAGGAGAAGCACAGGAAGCAGAAGCAGGAAAAGCCGAAAGAGAAGAAGCAGAAACAGAAGCATAAGTAGAAGGAGAAGCAGCAGAAGAAGTAGAACCAGAAATTCAGGCAGGAGAAACAGAAGAAGCAGAAGCAGAAAGAGAATCAAAAAGAGAAGCAGAAGGAGAAGTAGAAGAAGCAGCAGAAGGAGAAGCAGCAGAAGAAGCAGAAAAACAAGCAGGAGAAGCAGAAGCAGAAAGAGAAGTAGAAGCAGAAGAAGCAGAAGAAGCAGAAGCAGAAGAAGAAGCAGTAGAATCATAAGAAGCAGAAGCAGGAGAAGCAGAAGCAGAAGAACAAGAAGAAGCAGAAGCAGAAGCAAAGGGAGAAACAGAAGGAGGAGAAGGAGCAGCAGAAGGTGAAGCAGAAGGAGATGGAGAAGCAGAAAGAGAAGCAGAAACAGAAGGAGAAGAAGAAGGATTAGTTGGAGAATCAGAAGAATCAGAAGCAGAAAGAGAAGCAGAACCAGAAGGAGAAGCAGAAGTAGGAGAAGGAGAAGTTGAAAGGGAAGTAGAAAGAGAAGTAGAATGAGAAGCAGGAGAAGCAGAAGCAGGAGAATAAGAAGCAGAAGAAATAGAAGAAGGAGAAGAAGC
>NW_012290447.1:0-9062 GCF_000151885.1 Dipodomys ordii | reverse complement strand
TAGCGGGACCCAGCGGGACCCAGCGTCGTTACAGCGGGGACTCAGCGGGACACAGCGGGGTGTACAGCTGGGTACACAACGGGACACTGTGGGGGACACAGCGAGGACACAGAGGGACACAGCGGGGACACTGCGGGAACATAGTGGGACACAGCGGGGTACACAGCGGGACACAGCGCTACACAGCTAGGACACAGCGGGGACAAAGCGGCAGACAGCGGGGGACACAGCGAGGACACAGCGGGACACAGCGGCGACACAGAGGGGACTCAGCGGGACAAAGCGGGGCACACAGCGGGACACAGCCGGACACAGCGGGGAACAGCGGAGACAGAGAGGGGCCAAAGAGAGACGCAGCGGTGACACAGCTGGACACAACGTAGTACACAGCAGGACACAGCCGGGCACACAGCGGGGACACAGCAGGGACCAAGCGGGACATAGCGGGACACAGCGGAACACAGCAGGGGACACAGCGGGACACAGCAGGGGACACAGCTAGGACACAGCGGGATACAGCGGGGGACACAGCTGAGGACACAGCGGGACACAGCGGGGAACTCAGCGAGGACACAGCGGGACCCAGCAGGACACAGCGTCGATACAGCAGGGACACAGTGTTACATAGCGTGGTACCCAGCTGTGGACACAACGGGACAGAGTGGGGGCACAGCGAGACACAGCGGGACACAGCGAGGACACAGCGGGACACATTGGTGACACAGCGGGGGACACAGCAGGACACAGCAGCGGACACAGCGGGGGACACAGCGGGACACAGCGCGACACAGCGGGGGACACAATGGGGACACAGCAGGACACAGCAGGGGACACAGCGGAACATAGCAGGGGACACAGAGAGGACACAGCGGGACACAGCGAGACAAAGCGGGACACAGCGTGGACACAGCAGCAGACACAGCGGGACATAGCAGAGGACACAGCTGGGGACACAACGAGGACAGAGCGGGACACAGCGGGACACAGCGGGGACACAGCGTCGATACAGCGGGGACACAGCGAGACCCGCGGGCAACACAGGAAGGAAACAGCGGGACCCAGTGGGACACAGCGTCGATACAGCAGGACACAACGGGGTACACAGCTGGGGACACAACAGGACAAAGCGGGGGACACAGCGGTACACAGCGGGACATAGCGGGGGACACAGCGGGACCCAAAGGGAAACCCAGCGAGGACACAGCGGGACACAGCGGGGGACACAGGGGGACACAGCGGGGGACACAGCGGGACACAGCGGGGAACACAGCGAGGACACTACGGGGGACACAGTGGGACACAGCGTCGATACAGCGGGCACACAGCGTTACACAGCGTGGTACACAGCTGTGGACACAACGGGACACAGTGGGAGCACAGCGGGGAAAAAGCATGAGACACAGCGGGGGACAGAGCTGGAGACAGCAGGGGACACAGCGAGGACACAGCAGGACACAGCGTTGACACAGCGGGGTCTCAGCGGGGGACACAGCGGGAGACAAAGAGGGACACCACGGAACACAGCGGGACACAGCAGGAAACAGCAGTGATACTGCGTGGACACAGTGGGACACAGCGGGGGACACAGCGGGACACAGAGGGGGACAGAGCGGGACACAGTGGGGGACAGAGCGTGGGACACAGCGAGACACAGCGGGGTCAAAGCTGGTCACAGCGGGGTACACAGAGGTACACAGCGGGGACGCAGTGGGGAAACAGCGTGACACAGCAGGACACAGCGGGACACAGCGGGGGACACAGCAAGGACACAGCGGCACACAGCATGGGACACAGCAAGGACACAGTGGGACACAGCGGGGGACACAGCGGGACATAGCAGGGGACACAGCGGGGGACACAGCGGGACACATCGGGACACCGCGGGGGACACAGGGAGGACACAGCGGGACACAGCGGGGGACAGAGCGAGGACACATTGGGACACATTGGGACACAGCGTGATTCAGCGGGGGACACAGCAGTATACAGCGGGACAAAGCGGGACACAGCGGGGACACAGCAGAGACACAGCGGGGGACAGAGCGGTACACAGCGGGGGACACAGGGATGACAGACCAGGACCCAGCGGGACCCAGCGTGGATACAGCAGGGACCCAGCTGGACCCAGCGGGACACAGCGGGGACACAGCAGTAGACACAGCGGGACACAGCGTTGGACAAAGGGAGGACCCAGCGGGACCCAGCGGGACCCAGCGTCGATACAGCAGGGATACAGCGGGACACAGCGGGTACACTGCGCAACACAGCTGGGGACACAGCGGGGACACAGCGGGACACAGCGGAACACAGCGGGAGTCAAAGCGTGAGACAGCGGGGGACACAGCGAGGACACAGGGGGACACAGCGGTGACACAGAGGGGACTCACCGGTCGATACAGCAGGGACACAGCGGGCCACAGCGGGGCACACAGAGGGGGACAGCGGAGACAGAGAGTGGCCACAGCGAGACAAAGCGGTGACACAGCTGGACACAGCGGGGTACACAGCGGGACACAGCGGGCACACAGCGGGGACACAGCGGGAAACAGCGGGGCACAGCGGGGACACAGTGGGACACAGTGGGACACAGCAGGCACACAGCGGGGACACAGCGGGACACAGCGGGACACAGCGGGGACAGAGAGGGACATAGCCGGACACAGCGGGACACAGCGGGGGACACAGCGGGACACAGTGGGGGACCCAGTGAGGACATAGCGGGACATAGCAGGGACACAGCAAGGACACAGCGGGGGACAGAGCGGGGGACACAGCGGAACACAACGGGGACACAGTGGGACACAGCAGGACACAACAGGCACACAGCGGGGACACAGCGGGACACAGCGGGGACAGAGAAGGACATAGCCGGACATGCGGGACACAGCGGGGGACACAGCGGGACACAGTCTGGGACCCAGTGAGGACACAGCGGGACACAGCAGGGGACACAGCAAGGACACAGCGGGGAACACAGCGAGGACACAGCGGGACACAGTGGGACAGAGCGTCGATACAGCGGGGACACAGCATTACACAGCGTGGTACACAGTTGTGGACACAACGGGACACAGTGGGGGCACAGCCGGACACAGTGGGACACAGTGGGACACAGCAGGGACAAAGCGTGAGACACAGCGGGGGAAAGAGAGGGAGACAGCAGGGGACACAGCGAGGAAACAGCGGGACACAGCGGTGACACAGCGGGGACTCAGCGGGGGACACAGCGGGACACAGCGGGGGACACAGTAGGACACAGCGGGGGACACTGCGGGACACAGTGTGGGACAGAGCGTGGGACACAGCGAGACACAGCGGGGACAAAGCTGGACACAGCGAGGTACACAGAGGGACACAGCGGGGAAACAGCGTGACACTAAAGGACACAGCGCGACACAACAGGGGACACAGCGAGGACACAGTGGCACACAGTGGGGGACACAGTAAGGACAGAGCGGGACACAGCGGGGGACACAGCGGGACATAGCGGGGGACACATCGAGGGACACAGCGGGACACAGCGGGACACAGTGGGGGACACAGGAGGGACACAGCGGTACACAGTGGCACACAGTGGGGGACACAGCAAGGACAGAGCGGGACACAGCGGGGGACACAGCGGGACATAGCGGGGGACACAGCGAGGGACACAGCGGGACACAGCGGGGGACACAGGAAGGACACAGCGGTACACAGCGGGGGACAGAGCGAGGACACATTGGGACACAGCGGGGACACAGTGGGACTCAGCGGGGGACGCAGCAGTACACAGCGGGACACAGTGGGACACAGCGGGGACACAGCAGGAACACAGCGGGTGACACAGCGGGAAACAACGGGGGACACAGAGGGGTACACAGCGGGACACAGCGAGGAAAAAAGCGAGGCCACAGCAGAACACAGCGTGGGACACAGCGAGGACACAGCGGGACACAGCGGGACACAGCGGCGACAAAGCAGAAGACACAGCGGGACACACTGGCTAACACGGCGGGACATAGCTGGGGACACAGGGAGGACACAGCGGGACCCAGTGGGACCCAGCGTCGATACAGCGGGGACACAGCGGGACACAGCGAGGTACACAGCTGGGGACACAACGGGACACAGCGGGGGACACAGCGAGGACACAGCGGGACACAGCGGGACACTGCGGGAACATAGCGGGACACAGCGGGGGACACAGCGGGGGACACAGCGGAACACAGCGGGACACAGCTGGGAACATAGCGGGGACACAGCGGGATACAGCGGGGGACACAGGGAGGACACAGCGTGACACAGCAGAACAAAGCGGGGGACAAAGCGGGAGACAGCGGGGGACACAGCGAGGACACAGCGGGGACAAAGCAGTAGACACAGCGGGACACAGTGGCAGACACGGCGGGACATAGCTGGGGACACAGGGAGGACACAGCGGGACCCAGTTGGACCCAGCGTCGATACAGCGTGTACACAGCGGGACACAGCGAGGTACACAGCTGGGGACACAACGGGACACAGCGGGGGACACAGCGAGGACACAGCGGGACAAAGCGGGACACTGCGGGAACATAGCGGGACACAGCGGGGTACATAGCGGGACACAGCGGGACACAGCTGGGGACATAGCGGGGACACAGCGGGACACAGCAGGGGAAACAGCGAGACATAGCGTGACACAGCGGGGAAACAGCGGGGGACAAAGCGGGAGACAGCGGGGGACACAGCGAGGACACAGCAGGACACAGCGGCCACAAAGAGGGGACTCAGCGGTGGACACAGCGGGGGACAAAGAGGGACACCACGGGACACAGTGTGACACAGTGGGACACAGCAGGACACTGCGGGGACACAGCAGGACAAAGCGGGGGACACAGCGGGACACAGCGGGCACACAGCGGGGACACAGCGGGACACAGCGGGGACAGAGCGGGACACAGTCGGACACAGCGGGACACAGCAGGGGACACAGCGGGAGACAAAGAGGGACACCACAGAACACAGCGGGACACAGCAGGAAACAGCAGTGACACTGCGGGGACACAGTGGGACACAGCGGGGGACATAGCGGGACACGAGGGGGACAGAGCGGGACACAGTGGGGGACACAGCCGGACACAGCAGGGGAAACAGTGGGGGACACAGCAGGACACAGCGTGACACAGCGAGGACACAGCGGGACAGAGCGGGACACTGCAGGGCACAGCGGGGGACACAGCGGGACACATCGGGGAACAAAGCGAGGACACAGCGGAACACAGAGTGGGACACAGTGAGGACACAGCGGGACACAGCGGGACACAGCGGGACACAGCCGGGTCCCAGCAGTGGACACAGCGGGACACAGCGGGGGACACAGCGGGACACAGCGGGGGACACATGGAGGACTCAGCGGGACAAAGCGGGGACACAGCGGCGACTCACCGGGGGACACAGGGGAGGACAAAGCAGGACACCACAGAACACGGTGGGAAACAGCGGGACACAGAGGGGAAACTGCGGGGACACAGGGGGACAAAGCGTGGGACACATAGGGACACAGCGGGGGACACAGTGCGGGACACAGCGGGACACAGCGGGGATCACAGCGAGGACACAGCCGGACCCAGCGGTACACAGCGTCGATACAGCGGGGACACAGCGTTACACAGCGTGGTACACAGCTGTGAACACAATGGGACACAGTGGGGGCACAGCGAGACACAGCGGGACACAGCGAGGACACACGGGACACAGCGCTGACACTGCGGGGGACACAGCGGGGGACACAGCGGGGGACACAGCCGGACACAGCGGGACACAGCGGGGGACACAAGGGGGACACAGCCGGACCCAGCGCGGGACACAGCGAGGACACATTGGGACACAGCGGGGACACAGCGGGACTCAGCGGTGGACACAGCAGTACACAGCGGGACACAGCGGGACACAGCGGGGGACACAGAGGAGTAAACAGCGGGACACTGCGGGGAACACAGCGAGGACACAGCGAGACCAAGCGGGACACAGCGTCGATACAGCGGGGACACAGCGGGACACAGCTGGGTACACAACTGGGTACACAACGGGACACAGCGGGGGACACAGCAAGGACACAGCAGAACACAGCGTGGGAAACAGCGAGGACACAGCGGGACATAGCGAGACACAGAGGGACACAGTGGGGACACAGCAGAAGGCACAGCGGGACACAGCGGGGGACACAGCGGGACACAGCGGGGAACACAGCGAGGACACAGCGGGAACACAGCGGGGACACAGCGGGACCCAGCAGGACACAGCGGGGCACACAGCGGGACACAGCTTGGGACACAGCGGGAACACAGCAGGACACAGCGGGGGACACAGCGAGGACACAGCGGGACACAGCGGGACACAGCGTGGGACAAAGTGAGAGATAGCAGGGGACACAGCGAGGACACAGCGGGACACAGCGGCGACACATAGAGGACTCAGCGGGGGACACAGTGGGGAACAGAGCGGGACACAGCGGGACCCAGCGGGGACAAAGCGTGAGACACAGCGGTGGACAGAGCGGGAGACAGAGGCGGACACAGCGAGGACACAGCGGGACACATCAGGGACACAAAGGTGGCTCAGGGGGGGCCACAGCGGGGGACAAAGCGGGACACCATGGAACACAGCGGGACACCGCGTGAAACAGCGGTGAACCTGCGGGGACACAGCAGGACACAGCGGGGACACAGCGGGACAAAGCAGGGGACCCATCGGGACACAGCGGGACACAGCAGTACCCAGCGGGGAAACAGCGGGGACACAGTGGGACACAGCGAGGACACAGCGGGACACAGCGGGACACTGCGGGGCACAGCGGGGGACACAGCGGGACACAGCGGGGGACACAGGGAGGACACAGAGGAACACAGCATGAGACACAGTGGGACACAGCGGGACAAAGTGGAGACACAGCGGGACACAGCAGGCACACAGCGGGGACACAGCGGACACAGCAGGACACAGTGGGGGACACAGCGGGACACAGTGGGGGACCCAGTGAGGACACAGCGGGACACAGCGGGGGACACAGCGAGGACACAGCGGGGGACACAGCGGGACACAGCGGGGAACACAGCGAGGACACAACGGCACCCAGCAGGACACAGCGGGGGACACAGGGGACACAGCGAGGACACAGCGGGGGACACAGCGGGGGACAAAGCGGGACACAGCAGGGAACACAGCGAGGACACAGCGGGACACAGCGGGGGACACAGCGAGGACACAGCGGGGGACACAGCGGGACACAGCGGGGAACACAGCGAGGACACAACGGAACCCAGCAGGACACAGCGTCGATACAGCGGGGACACAGGGTTACACAGCGTGGTACCCAGCTGTGGACACAACGGGACAGAGTGGGGGCACAGCGAGACACAGCGGGACACAGCGAGGACACAGCAGGACACATTGGTGACACAGCGGGGAAAACAGCAGGACAAAGCAGCGGACACAGCGGGGGACACAGCGCGACACAGCAAGACATAGCATGGACACAGCAGTAGACACATCGGGACATAGCGGGGGACACAGCTGAGGACACAACGGGACACAGCGGTGGACACAGCGAGGACACAGCAGGACCCACCGGGACCCAGCGGGGGACACAGCGAGGACACAGCAGGACACAGCGGGGGACACAGTGAGGACACAGCGGGGGACACAGCGGGACACAGCGGGGAAGACAGCGAGGACACAGCGGGACCCAGCGGGACACAGCGTCGATACAGCGGGCACACAGCGTTACACAGCGTGGTACTAAGCTGTGGACACAACGGGACACAGTGGGGGCACAGCCGGACACAGCGGGACACAGTGGGATACAGCGGGACAAAGCGTGAGACACAGCGAGGGACAGAGCGGGAGACAGCGGGGAACACAGCGAGGACACAGCGGGACACAGCGGGACACAGCGTCGATACAGCGGGGACACAGCGTTACACAGCGTAGTACACATCTGTTTACACAACGGGACACAGTGGGGGCACAGCCGGACACAGCGGGACACAGTGGGACACAGAGGGGACAAAGCGTGAGACACAGCAGGGGACAGAGAGGGAGACAGCAGGGGACACAGCGAGGACCCAGCGGGACCCAGCGGGACACAGCGTAGATACAGCGGGCACACAGCGTTACACAGCGTGGTACACAGCTGTGGACACAACGAAATACAGTGGGGGCACAGCGGGACACAGTGGGACACAGCGGGGACAAAGCGTGAGACACAGCGGGGGACAGAGCGGGAGACAGCGGAGGACACAGCGAGGACACAGCGGGACACAGCGGGGACTCAGCGGGGGACACAGCGGGAGACAAAGAGGGACACCAAGGAACACAGCGGGACACAGCGGGAAACAGCAGTGACCCTGCGGGGACACAGTGGGACACAGCTGGGGACACAGCGGGACACAGAGGGGGACAGAGCGGGAAACAGAGGGGGACAGAGCGTGGGACACAGCGAGACACAGCAGGGACAAAGCTGGACACAGCGGGGTACACTTAGGGACACAGCGGGGACGCAGCGGGGAAACAACGTGACATAGCAGGACACAGCGGGACACAGCGGGGGACACAGCAGTACACAGCAGGACAAAGCGGGACACAGCGGGGACACAGAAGAGACACAGCGGGGGACACAGCAGGACAGAGTGGGGTACACAGCTGGGGACACAGCGAGGACACAGCGGGACACAGCGGGACACATCGGGGACACTGCGGGAACATAGCAGGACACAGTGGGGTACACAGCAGGACACAACGGGACACAGCTGGGGACACAGCGGGGACACAGTGGGACACAGCGGAACAAAGCGGGAGACAAAGCGGGAGACAGCAGGGCACACAGCGAGGACACAGGGGGACACAGAGGCGACACAGAGGGGGCTCAGCGGGGGACACAGCGTGGGACAAAGTGGGACACCACGGGACACAGTGTTACACAGCGGGACACAGCGGGGACACAGCAGGAAAAAGCGGGGGACAAAGAGGGCCACAGCGGGCCACAGCGGGGGACACAGCGGGGGACAGCGGAGACAGAGAGTGGCCACAGCGAGACACAGCGG
>NW_012290446.1:0-3028 GCF_000151885.1 Dipodomys ordii | reverse complement strand
CGGGACACAGCGGGACACAGCGTCGATAAAGCAGGGACACAGCGTTACATAGCGTGGTACACAGCTGTGGACACAACGGGATACAGTGGGGGCACAGCCGGACACAGCGGGACACAGTGGGACACAGCGGGGACCAAGCGTGAGACACAGCGGGGGACAGAGAGGGAGACAGCAGGGACACAGCGAGGAAACAGCGGGACACAGCGGTGACACAGCGGGGACAAGGCGGGGGACACAACGGGACACAGCGGGGGACACTGCGGGACACAGTGAGGGACAGAGTGTGGGACACAGCGAGACACAGCGGAACAAAGAGGGGGACAAAGGGGGACACAGCACAGACAGAGAAGGGCCACTGCGGGACACCGCGGTGACACAGCTGGACCCAGCGGGGTACACAGCGGGACACAGCGGGCACACAGCGGGGACACAGCGGGACACAGCGGGGACACAGCGGGACTCAGCGGGACACAGCAGGGGACACAGCGGGACACAGCGGGGGACCCAGCGAGGACACAGCGGGACACAGCGGGGTACACAGAGAGGACACGGCAGGGGACACAGCAGGGGAAACAGCGGGACACAGCGGGGAACACAGCGAGGACACAGCGGGACACATCGTCGATACAGAGGGGACTCAGCGGGGGACACAGCGGGGAAACAGCGGGGGACAAAGTGGGATACCACGGGAAACAGTGTGACACAGCGGGACACAGCGGGGACATTGCGGGGAAACTGCAGGAAAAAGTGGGGGACACGGCGGGACACAGTGGGACACAGCGTGGGACACAGTGGGGGACAGCGGAGACAGAGATGGGCCACAGCGGGACACAGCGGTGACACAGCTGGACACAGCGGGTTACACAGCGGGACACAGCGGGCACACTGGGGACACAGCGGGACACAGCGGGACACAGCGGAGACACAGTGGGACACAGTGGGACAAAGCGGGGGACACAGCGGGACACAGCTGGGGACACAGCGAGGACACAGTGGGACACAGCGGGGGACACAGTGAGGACACAGCGGGACACAGCCGGGGAAAAAGCGAGACATAGCGGGGACACAGCAGTGGACAAAGGGGGACACAGCGGGGGACACAGCCGTACACAGCGGGGGAAACAGTGGGGGACACAGCGGGACACAATGGGACACAGCGGGGGATACATGGGGGACACAGCGGGACACAGCGGGGACACAGCGGGACTCAGCGGGAGACACAGCAGTATTCAGCAGGACACAGCGGGGACACAGCAGGGACACAGCGGGGGACACAGCGGGACACAGCGGGACACAACGGGGAACACAGCGGGACACAGAGGGGGACACAGAGGGGTACACAGCGGGACACAGCTGGGAACACAGCGAGGACACAGCGGGACAAAGTGGGACACAGCGTCGATACAGCGGGAACACAGCAGGACAGAGCGGGGACACAGCTGGGGACACAACGGGAAACATCGCGGGACACAGCGAGGACCCAGCGGAACACAGAGTGGGACACAGCGAGGACACAGCGGGACACAGCGGGACACAGCGGGGACACAGCAGAAGACACAGCCTGAACCGTGGGGGACACAGCGGGGACTTACCGGGGGACACAGCGGGGACAAACTGGGACACCACGGGACACAGTGGGAAACAGCGGGACACAGCGGGGACACTGCGGGGACACAACGGGACACAGCGGGGGACACAGGGAGGACACAGTGGGTCACAGCGGGACACAGCGTGGGACAAAGCAGAGACAGCAGGGGACACAGCCATGACACAGCTGGACACAGCGGGGTACACAGCGGGACACAGCGGGGGACACAGAAGGGTACACAGCGGGACACAGAGAGAAACACAGTGAGGTCATAGCGGGGGCCAAAGCAGGACAACACGGGACACAGTGGGAGACAGTGGGACACAGCGGAGACACTACAGGGGCACAGCGGGAGAGGGCGGGCGACATAGCGGGACACAGCGGGACACAGCGGGGGACACAGTGGGGTCACAGCGGGGGACACAGCGGGACACAGCGGGTCACAGCCGGGGATACTGCGGGAAACAGCGGAGGACACAGAGGGGTACACAATGGGACACAGCCGGGAACACTGCGCGGACACAGCAGGACACACCAGGACACAGCGTCAATACAGCGGGGACAGAGCGGGTCACAGCAGGGACACAGCGGGACACAGCAGGGGACACAGAGGGGGACACAGCGGAACACAGCTTGGGACACAGCGAGGACAAAGCGGGACACAGCGGGACACAGCGGGGACACACCAGGGACACAGCAGGGACACAGCGGCGGACACAGCGGGGGACTCAGCGGGACACAACGGGGAACACAGCTGGGGACACAACGGGACACAGCAGTGGACACAGCAAGGACACAGCGCGACACAGCGGGGACACTGCGGGAACATAGAGGGACACCGGGATACCGAGCGGGACACAGCGGGGTCACAGAGTGGTACACAGCGGGACACAGCGGGAAACACAACGAGGTCACAGCGGGGGACAAAACGGGACAACACGGGACACAGTGTGACACAGCGGGACACAGCGGGGGACAGAGAGGGGACACAGCGGGACACAGCGGGGACACAGCTGGACACAGCGGGGTACACAGAGGGACACAGCGGGCACACAGTGGGGACACAGCGGGACACAGCGGGACACAGCGGGGACAGAGTAGGACAGAGCATGACACAGCGAGGACACATTGGGCCACAGCGAGGTACACAGCTGGGGACACAACGTGACACAGCGGGGGACACAGCGAGGACACAGCGGGACACAGCGGGACACAGCGGGACACTGCGGGAACATAGCGGGACACAGCGGGGTACACAGCGGGACACAGCGGGTCACAGCTGGGGACATAGCGGGGACACAGAGGGACACAGCGGGGGACACAGCGTGGACACAGCGTGACACAGCAGAACACAGCGGGGGACAAAGCAGGAGACAGGGGGAGACACAGCAGGGGACAAAGAGGGACACCACGGGACACAGTGTGACACAGCGGACACAT
>NW_012290445.1:0-2054 GCF_000151885.1 Dipodomys ordii | reverse complement strand
ACGGGACACAGTGGGGGCCATAGCGGGACACAGCGGGACACAGCGGGACACAGGGGGTCACAGCGGGAACAAAGCGGGGTCTCAGCAGGGGACACAGTGGGTGACAAACGGGACACCACGGAATACAGGGGAATACAGCGGGACACAGCGGGGGACACAGCAGGACACAGCGGGACACAGAGGTGGACACAGCGGAACACAGCAGGGGACAGAGCGGGGGACACAGCGGGACACAACGGGGACAAAGCGGCACTCAGCGGGGGACACAGGAGGGGACAAAGTGGAACACCACGGGACACAATGTGACACAACAGGACACAGCAGGGACACTGTGGGGAAACAGCGGCACAAAGCAGGGGACATAGTGGGACACAGCGGGACACAGCGGCGGACAGAGCAGGTGACAGCGGGGGACAGAGAAAGGACAGAGCGGGACACAGCGGTGACACCGCTGGACACAGTGATGTACACAGCAGGACACAGTGGACACACAGCGGGGACACAGCGGGACACATCGGGACACAGTAGGGACAGAGCGGGACACAGAGGGACACAGCGGGGTACACAGCGGGACACACGGGGGACACAGTGAGGACACAGCGGGACACAGCGGGGACAAAGCGGGAGACATAGCGGGACACAGCAGGGACACAGCGGGACACAGAGGGACACAGCGGGGGACATAGTGGGACACAGCGGGGGACACAGCAACGACAAAGCGGGACACAGCGGGGAAACAGCACGACTCAGCAAGGTCACAGCGGGAAACAGCGGAACACAGCATGGACACAGCAGGGACACAGCGGGACACAGCGTGGGACACAGCGGGACACAGCGGGGAATACAGAGGGACACAGTGGGGAACACAGAGGGACACAGCGGGACACAGCGGGTACAGCGGGGACACGGAAGGGGACAGCGGGGACCCACCAGGGGACAACGTGGACACAGCGGGACACAGCGGGGGACACAGCGGGACACAGCGGGGGACACAGGGGGGACAAAGCGGGACACAGCATGGGACACAGTGCAATACAGCGGGACACAGCGGGGACACAGCCGGGACACAGCGGGTGACACAGTGGGACAGAGCAGGGCATACAGCAGGGGCCACAGAGGGACACAGCGGGACACAGCGGGGGACACAGCGAGGACACAGCGGGACACAGCAGGGGACACAGTGAGGACACATTGGGACACAGCGGGTACACAGCGGGACTCAGCGGGGGACACAGCAGGACACAGCGGGACACAGCGGGACACAGCGGGGCACAACAGGGACACAGCGTGTGACACAGCAGGGGACACAGCGGGACACAGCGGGGGACACAGCAGGACACAGCAGGGGACACAGGGAGGACACAGCGGGACACAGCGTGGGACACAGCGGGGGACAAAGTGGGACACAGCTGGGGACACAGTGGGACACAGCGGGGTACACAGAGAGGACAAAGCGGGACCCAGCGGGACACAGCATCGATACAGCGGGGACACAGCAGAACACAGCGGGGTACACAGCTGGGGACACAACGGGACACCGTGGGGGACATAGCGAGACACATCGGGACACAGCGGGACACAGTGGCGCACAATGGGGACAAAGTGGGAGACACAGCAGGGAACAGAGCAGGACACAGCAGGGGACACAGCGAGGACACAGCGGGACACAGCGGTGACAAAGCGGGACTCAGCAGGATCACAGCGGGACACAGCGGGACACAGCGGGAAACAGCGGAGACACAGCAGGGGACAGAGCGGGACACAGCGGGGGACACAGGGGGGACAAAGCGGGACACAGCGGGGGACACAGCAGAATACAGCGGGACACAGCGGGGACACAGTAAGGACACAGCAGGGACACAGTGGGACAGAGCAGGGGATACAGCAGGGGCCACAGAGGGACACAGCGGGACACAGCGGGACACAGCGGGGGACACAGCGAGGACACATTGGGACACAGCGGGTACACAGCGGGACTCAGCGGGGGACACAGCAGACACAGCGGGACACAGCGGTACACAGCGGGACACAGAGGGGCACAGTGGGGACAATGA
>NW_012290444.1:0-4981 GCF_000151885.1 Dipodomys ordii | reverse complement strand
ACAGCGAGGACACAGCAGAACCCAGCCTGGGACACAGCTGTATGGACACAGCGGGACACAGCGGGACACAGCGGGGACACAGCGGGGACACAGCGGGACACAGAGGGGTACACAGAGGGTTACACTGCGGGACACAGCGGGAAAACAGGGAGGACACAGCGGGACACAGCGGGACACAGCGTCGATACAGCGGGGACACAGCGGGAAACAGCGTTGTACACAGCTGGGGACACAACGGGACAAAGCAGGGGACACAGCGAGGACACAGCGGAACCCAGCCTGGGGCACAGCGCGGACACAGCGGGACACAGCGGGACACAGCAGGGACACAGCAGTAGACACAGCGGGACACAGCTGGGGACAGAACGGGACACAGTGGGGAAACAGCGGGACTCAGCGTGGGACACAACAGTACACAGCGGGACATAGCGGGACACAGCGGGGACACAGCGGGACACAGAGGGGTACACAGAGGGTTACACTGCGGGACACAGCGGGAAAACAGGGAGGACACAGCGGGACACAGCGGGACACAGCATCGATACAGCGGGGACACAGCGGGAAACAGCGTGGTACACAGCTGGGGACACAACGGGACAAAGCAGGGGACACAGCGAGGACACAGCGGAACACAGCCTGGGACACAGCGAGGACACAGCGGGACACAGCGGGACACAGCGAGAACACACAGCTGAACCGTGGGGGACACAGCGGGACACAGCGGGGACACTACGGGACACAGCGGGGGACACAGAAGGGTACACAGCGGGACACAGAGAGAAACACAGCGAGGTCACAGCGGGGGCCAAAGCAGGACAACATGGGACACAGTGTGACACAGTGGGACACAGCGGAGACACTGCAGGGGCACAGCGGGAGAAAGCGGGCGACATAGCGGGACACAGCGGGACACAGTGGGGGACACAGTGGGGACACAGCGGGGGACACAGCGGGACACAGCGGGTCACAGCCGGGGATACTGCGGGACACAGCAGGGGACACAGAGGGGTACACAACGGGACACAGCCGGGAACACAGCGCGGACACAGCAGGACACACCGGGACACAGCGTCAATACAGCGGGGACAGAGCGGGTCACAGCAGGGACACAGCGGGACACAGCGGGGGACACAGCGGGACACAGCGGGGACACAGCGGGACACAGTGGGGGACACAGCGGAACACAGCTTGGGACACAGCGAGGACAAAGCGGGACACAGCGGGACACAGTGGGGACACAGCAGGGACACAGCAGGGACACAGCGGGGGACACAGCGGGGTACACAGCGGGACACAACGGGGAACACAGCGAGGGCACAGCGGGACACAGCAGGACACAACATCGATACAGAGGAGACACAGCGGGACACAGCGGGGTACACAGCTGGGACACAACGGGACACAGCGGGGGACACAGCGAGCACCCAGCAGAACACAGTGTGGGAAACAGCGAGGACACAGCAGGACACAGCGAGACACAGGGGGACACAGTGGGGACACAGCAGTAGACACAGCGAGGCACAGCGGGGGACACAGCGGGACACAGCGGCGAACACAGCGAGGACACAGCGGGGACACAGCGGGGACACTGCGGGAACATAGTGGGACACAGCGGGGCACACAGCGGGACACAGCGGGACACAGCTTGGGACACAGCGGGAACACAGCAGGACACAGCGGGGGACACAGCGAGGACACAGCGGGACACAGCGGGACACAGCGTGGGACAAAGTGGGAGAGAGCAGGGGACACAGCGAGGACACAGCGGGACACAGCGGCGACACATAGAGGACTCAGCGGGGGACACAGTGGGGGACAGAGCGGGACACAGCGGGACCCAGCCGGGACAAAGCGTGGGACAAAGCGGGAGACAGCAGGGGACACAGCGAGGACACAGCAGGACACAGCGGCGACACATAGAGGACTCAGCGGGGGACACAGTGGGGGACAGAGCGGGACACAGCGGGACCCAGCGGGGACAAAGCGTGAGACACAGCGGTGGACAGAGCAGGAGACAGAGGCGGACACAGCGAGGACACAGCGGGACACAGCGGGGACACAGGTGGCTGAGGGGGGCCACAGCGGGGGACAAAGCAGGACACCACGGAACACAGCGTGAAACAGCGGTGAACCTGCGGGGACACAGCGGGACACAGCGGGGACACAGCGGGGACACAGCGGGACCCAGCAGGACACAGCGGGACACAGCAGGACACAGCGGGGGACACAGCGGGACACAGCGGGGGACACAGCGGGACACAGCGGGGACACAGAGGGGACTCAGCAGGGGACATAGCGGGGGACAAAGCGGGACACCACAGGACACAGTGGGACACAGCGGGACACAGCGGGGACACTGCGGGGACACAGCGGGACAAAGCGGGGGACCCAGCGGGACACAGCGGGACCCAGCAGGACCCAGCGGGGAAACAGCGGGGACACAATGGGACACTGTGAAGACACAGCGGGACACAGTGGGGGACACAGCGGGACACAGCAAGGCACAACGGGGTCACAGCACTGGACACAGCGGGACACAGCGGGGGACACAGCCAGACACAGCAGGGGACACAGCGGACACAGTGGGGGACACAGCAGGGGACACTTTGGGACACAGTGGGGACACAGCGGGACATAGCGGGGCCACAGCTGGACACAGTGGGGTACAGAGCCGGACACAGCAAGGCACAACGGGGTCACAGCAGTGGACACAGCCGGACAAAGCGGGGCACAGAGCGGGACAGAGCGGGGATACAGCAGGTGCCACAGAGGGACACAGCGGGACACAGCGGGACACAGCGGGGGACACAGCGAGGACACATTGGGACACAGCGGGGACACAGCGGGACTCAGCGGGGGACACAGCAGGACACAGCGGGACACAGTGGGACACAGTGGGGCACAGCAGGGACACAGCGAGTGACACAGCAGGGGACACAGCGGGACACCGCAGGGGACACAGGGAGGATACAGCGGGACACAGCAGGGGACACAGCGGAACCCAGCGAGGGACACAGCGGGGGACACAGTGGGACACAACGGGGTACAGAAAGAGGACACAGCGGGACCCAGCGGGACATAGCTTCGATACAGCGGGGACACAGCGGGACACAGCGGGGTACACAGCTGGGGACACAACGGGACATAGTGGGGGACATAGCGGGATACAGCGGGACACAGCGGGACACAGCGGGACACAGCGGGGCACAGTTGGGACAAAGTGGGCGACACAGCGGGGAACAGAGCAGGACACAGCAGGGGACACATCGAGGACACAGCGGGACACAGCGGGGACACAGTTGGGACACAGCGGGGGACACTGAGGGGCACAAACGGGACAACACGGAACACAACGGGACACAGTGGGATAAAGCGGGACACTGCGTGGATACAGCGGGACACAGCGGGTGACACAGCAGGACACAGCGGGACACAGAGGGGGACAAGGCGGGACACAGCGGGGGACAGAGCGGGGGACACAGCGAGACACAACGGGTACAAAGAGAGACACAGCAGATTACACAGTGGAACACAGCGGGCACACAGCCGGGATACAACGGGACACAGTGGGGAAAGAGCAGGACAAAGCGTGACACAGCGGGAAACAGCGGGGTACACAGCGGGACACACGGTGGACACAGCAAGGACACAACCGGACACAGTGACGACACAGCGGGACACAGCGGGGGAAACAACGGGACACAATGTGGACACAGCAGTGGACAAAGCTGGACACAGCGGGGGACAGAGGGGGACACAGCGGGGAACACAGCGAAGACACATTGGGACACAGCGGGGACACAGCGGGACTCAGCGGGGGACACTGCAGTACACAGAGGGACACAGCGGGACACAGAGGGGGACACAGTGGGACAGAGCAGGGGACACAGCAGGGGACACAGAGGAACTCAGCAGGACAGAGCGGGGGACACACGGGGGACACAGCAGGACACAGGGAGGTACACAGCTGGGGACACAACGAGACACAACGGGGGACACAGCGAGGACACAGCAGAACACAGCGTGGGAAACATCGAGGACACAGCGGGACACAGCGAGACACAGCGGGATACAGTGGGGACCCAGCAGTAGACACAGCGGGACAGAGCGAGGACACAGCGGGGACACAGCGGGGACACAGCGGCACCCAGCAGGACACAGCGGGGCACACAGCGGGACACAGCGGCACCAGCAGGACACAGCGGGGCACACAGCGGGACACAGCGGGACACAGCTTGGGACACAGCGGGAACACAGCAGGTCACAGCCGGGGACACAGCGAGGACACAGCGGGACACAGCGGGACACATCGTGGGACAAAGCGGGAGATAGCAGGGGACACAGCGAGGACACAGCGGGACACTCTGGCGACACATAGAGAACTCAGCGGGGGACACAGTGGGGGACAGAGCGGGACACAGCGGGACCCAGCGGGTACAAAGCGTGAGACACAGCGGTGGACAGAGCAGGAGACAGAGGCGGACACAGCGAGGACACAGCGGGACACAGCGGGGACACAGAGGTGGCTCAGGGGGGCCACAGCGGGGGACAAAGCGGGACACCACGGAACACAGCGGGACACAGCGTGAAACAGCGGTGAACCTGCGGGGACACAGCGGGACACAGCGGGGGACACAGCGGGACACAGCGGGGACACAGCGGGGACACTGCGGGACCCAGCAAAACACAGCGAGACACAGCAGGACACAGCGGGGGACACAGCGGGACACGGCGGGGGACACAGCCGGACACAGCGGGGATACAGAGGGGACTCAGCAGTGGACATAGCGGGGGACAAAGCGGGACACCACAGGACACAGTGTGACAAAGCGGGACACAGCGGGGACACTGCGGGGATACAGCGGGACAAAGCGGGGGACCCAGCGGGACACAGCGGGACACAGCAGGACCTAGCGGGGAAACAGGGGGGACTGAGTTTGACACAGCGAGGACACAGCGGGACACAGCGGGACACTGCGGG
>NW_012290443.1:0-3723 GCF_000151885.1 Dipodomys ordii | reverse complement strand
GACACAGCGGGACACAGCGGGGGACACATGGAGGTTGAGCGGGACAAAGCGGGGACACAGCGGCAACTCACCGGGGGACACAGCAGGGGACAAAGCGGGACACCACAGAACACAGTGGGAAACAGTGGGACAAATTGGGGAAAATGCGGGTACACAGGGGGACAACGCGTGGGACACAGCGGGGGACACAGTGGGGGACACAGCGGGACACAGTGGGACACAGCGGGGCACACAGGGGGGACCCAGCGGGACCCAGCGGGGAACACAGCGAGGACCCAGCGGGACCGAGCGGTACACAGCGTCCTTACAGCGGGGACACAGCGTTACACAGCGTGGTACACAGCTGTGAACACAACGGGACACAGTGGGGGCACAGCGGGACACAGTGGGACACAGCGGAGACAAAGCTTGAGACACAGCGGGGTACAGAGCAGGAGACAGTGTGGGACACAGCGAGGACACAGCGGGACACAGCGCTGACACTGCGGGAGACACAGCGGGGGACACAGTGGGGGATACAGCCGGACACAGCGGGACACAGCGGGGGAAACAGGGGGGACCCAGCGGGACACAGCGCGGGACACAGCGTGGACACATTGGGACACAGGGGGGACACAGCGGGACACAGCGGGGGACACAGCAGTACACAGCGGGACACAGCGAGTCACAGCGAGGGACACAGAGGGATACATAGCGGGACACAGTGGGGAACACAGGGAGGACACAGCGGGACCCAGCGGGACACAGCGTCGATACAGAGGGGACACAGCGGGACACAGTGGGGTACACAGCTGGGGACACAACGGGACACAGCGGGGGACACAGCGGGACACCACGGAACACAGTGGGAAACAGCGGGACACAGTGGGGAAACTGCGGGGACACAGGGAGACAAAGCGTGGGACACATAGGGACACAGCGGGGGACACAGTGGGGGACACAGCGGGACACCGCGGGGAACACAGCGAGGACACAGCGGGACCCAGCGGTACACAGCGTCGATACAGCGGGGACACAACGTTACACAGCGTGGTACACAGCTGTGAACACAACGGGACACAGTGGGGGCACAGCGGGACACAGCGGGACACAGTGGGACACAGCGGGGACAAAGCTTGAGACACAGCGGGGTACAGAGTGGGAGACAGCAGGGGACACAGCGAGGACACAGCGGGACACAGCGCTGACACGGCGGGGGACACAGCGTGGGACACAGCGGGGGACACAGCCGGACACAGCGGGACACAGCGGGGACACAGGGGGGACACAGCGGGACCCAGCAGGACACAGCGGGGGACACAGCGAGACACAGCAGGGACACAGCGGGGGACACAGCAGGGACACAGTGGGACACAGTAGGACACAGCGTGGGATAAACGGGAGACAGCGGAGGACACAGCGAGGACACAGCTGGACATAGCGGGGTCACAGAAGGGACTCAGCAGGGGATATAGAGGGGAAAAAGCGGGACACCACGGGACACAGTAGGACACAGCGGGACACAGCGGGGACACTGCGGGACACAGCTGGGGGACAGAGCAGTGGACAGCGGGGGAAAAAGAAGGGACACAGCGGGACACAGAGGGGACACAGCTGGACACAGAAGGGTACACAGCGGGGCACAGCGGACTCACAACAGGGACAGAGCTGGACACAGAGGGACACAGAGGGGACAGAGTGTGACACAGCGGGACACAGCGGGACACAGCAGGGGACTCAGCGGGACACAGCGGGGGACACAGGGAGGACAGAGCTGGACACTGAGGGAGACAGAGCGAGGACACAGCCCGACACAGCAAAACACAGCGTGACACAGTGGGGACACAGCAGGGGACACAGCGGGACACAGCGGGGGACACAGAGGGACATAGCGGGGTACACAGCAGGGACAAAGCGGGACACAGCAGGGGACACAGCGAGGACAAAGCGGGACACAGCAGTGACACAGCGGGACACAGCTGGGGACACTGCGGGACACAGCGGGACCCAGCGGGGACAAAGCGTGAGACACAGCGGTGGACAGAGCGGGAGACAGAGGCGGACACAGCGAGGACACAGCGGGACACAGCGGGGACACAGAGGTGGCTCAGGGGGGGCCACAGCGGGTGACAAAGCGGGACACCACGGAACACTGCGGGACACAGCGTGAAACAGCGGTGAACCTGCGGGGACACAGCGGGGGACACAGCGGGACACAGCGGGACACAGCGGGGACAGAGCGGGGGCACTGCGGGACCCAGCAGGACACAGCGGAACACAGCAGGACACAGCGGGGGACACAGCGGGACACAGCGGGGGACACAGCGGGACACAGAGGGGACTCAGCAGTGGACATAGCGGGGGACAAAGCGGGTCACAACATGACACAGTGGGACACAGCGGGACACAGCGGGGAAACTGCGGGGACACAGCGGGACAAAGCGGGGGACCCAGCGGGACACAGCGGGACACAGCAGGACCCAGCGGGGAAACAGGGGGGACACAGTTTGACACAGCGAGGACACAGCGGGACACAGCGGGACACTGCGGGGCACAGCGGGGGACACAGCAGGACACAGCGGGGGACACAGGGAGCACACAGCGGAACACAGCATGGGACAATGCGAAGACACAGCAGGAAACAGCGAGACTCAGCGGGACCCAGCGGGGACCCAGCAGTGGACACAGCGGGACACAGCGGGGGACAAAGCGGGACACCACGGAACACAGCAGGACACAGCGTGAAACAGCGGTGAACCTGCAGGGACACAACCGGACACAGTGGGGGACACAGCGGGACCCAGCGGGACACAGCTGGGGACACAGCCGGACACAGCAGGGACACAGCGGGGACCCAGCGGGACCCAGCAGGACACAGCGGGGGACACAGCGGGACACAGCGGGACACAGCGGGGGACACAGCCGGACACAGCAGGGACACAGTAGGACACAGCGTGGGACAAAGCGGGAGACAGCGGAGGACAAAGCGGGGACACAGCTGGACAAAGCGGGGACACAGAGGGGACTCAGCAGGGGACATAGAGGGGAAAAAGCGGGACACCACGGGACACAGTAGGACACAGCGGGACACAGCGGGGACACTGCGGGACACAGCCGGGGGACACAGCGGTGGACAGCGGGGGAAAGAGAAGGGACACAGTGGGACACAGAGGGGACACAGCTGGACACAGAAGGGTGCACAGCGGGGCACAGCGGACACACAACAGGGACAGAGCTGGACACAGAGGGACACAGAGGGGACAGAGCGTGACACAGCGGGACACAGCGGGACACAGCAGGGGACTCAGCGGGACACAGCGGGGGACACAGGGAAGACACAGCTGGACACTGAGGGAGACAGAGCGAGGACACAGCCGGACACAGCAAAACACAGCGTGACACAGTGGGGACACAGCAGGGGACACAGCGGGACACAGCGGGGGACACAGAGGGACATAGCGGGGTACACAGCAGGCACAAAGCGGGACACAGCGGGGGACACAGCGAGGACAAAGCGGGACACAGCGGTGACACAGCGGGACACAGCTGGGGACACTGTGGGACACAGCGGGACACAGCGGGGACACAGCAAGGACACAGCGGGGGACACAGCGGGACACAGCCGGACACAGCCGGGGACACAGCGGGACACAGCGAGAGACACAGCGGGGGACACAGCGGGACACAGCGGGGAACAAAGAGAGGACACAGCGGGACACAGCGTCGATAGAGTGGGGACACAGC
>NW_012290442.1:0-1810 GCF_000151885.1 Dipodomys ordii | reverse complement strand
GCGCATTTGGCTGCCTGAGAAGTGGGAAAGAGACAGTCTTCCTGCTCTGTGGTTGTGTGAAGGTAAAGCTGGTGGCCGGAACACTGCAGAAGGCATCATGACTGAGAATTGTTCCCTTCAAGACCAGGTTAATCTATCATGTTTCATTGTGTCTATATATTTATCTGTCTATTTTTCTTTCTATTTATCTGTCTATCTTTCTATCTATTTTCTATCTATCTGTCTATCTATCTGTCTATCTATCTATCTATCTATCTATCTATCTATCTATCTATCTATCTATCTATCTATCTATCTATCTATCTATCTATCTACCTACCTACCAACCTACCTACGTAGGTTTCTGTTTGCCAGGTCTAGCCACAGCACCAATTCTGGCTTTTTCTGTGTATGTGATACTGAGTAATCATACCCAGGGCTTCTTGCATCTTGGCAAGCACTCTTTCAGTAATCCAAGTCTGCAGGCACATCTTTTTCTTCATGGTAGTTTTTACATCATTATGCTACCATTTTACATCCCCAAATTTAATTTTCTTAATACTAGTTATTTCTACAAAACCTTATCTTCTGTTCCCCTGCCTGATTTGTGGTTGTTCCTGCATTGGCCTCATAATAAAATGTAAATAAATACTGCTGAGAGCTTAAGTGTCCATCATATAAGGACACAGGCCTGGAACCCTGGAAGAGAAAAGCCATTGGCATGAAATGAAGAGAATGGTGCAGTATGTGCAATGAGCATATCTGAAAAATGAACCAGTAAATAAAAGGAGAAGCATTGCATATGGTCTGTTTGCACTCAGGGAGGTAATATACACACATAAGTAGGTAGTGCACTGATACATAAACTTGGCCTTCTCTTTTTGAAAAGAGAAGCCATCCCAGTGCTGAGACACACAGCAAAATGCATTCCTCAGCTGTTTCCTACAAGGCTGAGGGTTTACCACAACCACAGCTCCACTTCCAGCCATTTGGTCATTATTTGGACATAAGTGCCTCCCAGGCTTTCCTGCTTGGTCTGGCCTGTGTCTCCTGCTCGGCTCGGCTTTCTCTCTCAAAGCTGGAGATTTACCCTCTGAGACACTGCTCCACTTCTGGTTGTCTGGTGTTTATTGGCGATAAGAATCTCACAGACTTTCCTGCTTGGGCTGACTTTGAATTGCGATCTCTCCAGGAGACTGAAAGCAGCTTTCTCAGGGATTCCCTGAGGAGCCCCTCCACACAAAACCTTAGTCTAAATCTCAGGAGGTACACGAGAAAAACAGAAACATGCAGATGCTTCTAGTGTGTTCTAGATAATGAAGATTGGAGACACACAACACTCATAATTATTAGATCATTTTATAGGCAAAAGGAGCAATGCAGACAGTATGAGATTACTCCAGCTTCCGGTTCTCTCATCCTTAGACAGTAAATACACTGCAGCTCAAAGCTAAGTGACAGAACTGCCATGTAATGTGGACATTAGCTGCCAAATCCTGTGACACTCATTTCTCAATTTTGTCTTCAAAACTGTGTCTAGAGAAGAAGATGAGGAGAGAAAATCCTTCTCAGAGAAAGCAGTTATAAAGAACATTGGAATAGCTTACTTATAAATTCAAACCACTGGAATAACTCTGTTAAGAAGTCAGATTGTCCAGATTAAAAAATGAAGAAGAAAAGAAGGCAAGATCCAGTGGTGGCTGACTATAATCTCAGGTCCTAAGAGGCTGAGATGTACAGAATCTGAGTTTGAATCCAGCCAGCATAGGAAAGTCCATGACAGTGTTATTTATAGAGATCACAGAAAAACCCAGAAGTGGGGGCTGTGATT
>NW_012290441.1:0-4556 GCF_000151885.1 Dipodomys ordii | reverse complement strand
AAAGCGGGACATACCGGGATACTGCGGGACACAGCGGGGGACACAGCAGGGGACACAGAGCCGCATATATCGGGAGAGAGTGGAACACAGCAGGGACAGAACGGGGACACAGCTGGGGACCCAGCGAGGACACAGCGTGACACATCGGAACACAGCAGGAAACAGCGGGGTACCCACCGAGGACACAGCGGGACACAAATGGGGACACAGCAAGGACACAGCGGGACACAGCAGGAAAGAGCGGGACACAGCGGGACACAGCGGGGGACACAGCAGGACACTGCAGGGTACACAGCGGGACACAGCGGGACACAAAGGGACACAGCAGGGACACATCGGGGGACACAGTGGGACACAGCGGGGACACAGCAGGGGCACAGTGGGAAACAGCGGGACACAGTGGGGGACAAAGCGGGACACACCGGGACACAGCAGGACACAGCGGGGGACACAGCAGAGGACACAGAGCTGCACACAGCGGGAGAGAGTGGAACACAGCACGGACACAGCAGGGACCCAGAGGGACATAGCAGGGACAAAGCGAGGACAGAGCGGGACACAGTGGTAGACAGCGAGGGACACAGCGGGGGACAGTGGGGACAAACCGGGGAACAACGGGGACACAGCGGGACACAGCTAGGACACAGCGGGGACACAGCGGGGACACAGCAGGGGACACAGTGGGACACAGCAGGGGATACAGCGAGGACACAGAGGGGACATAAGGGGACACTGCGGTACACAGTTGGACACAGCGGGGACAGAGAGACATAGCAGTTACACAGCGAGGAAACACCAGGGACACAGAGGGACACAGAGGGGACACAGCGGGGACAAAGCAGGACCCAGCGGAACCCAGTGGGGAGACAGCGCGGACACAGCAGGACACAGCGGGGGACACAGTGGCGGACACAGAGGCAGACACAGCGGGACAGATCGGGACACAGCAGGGACACAGCGAGGACAAAGCAGGACACAGTGGGGAACAAAGGGGGCACACAGTGAGACACAGTGGGACACAGCGGGGTACACAGCGGGACACAGCCGGGACACAGCAGGGGCACAGTGGGAAACAGCGGGACACAGCGGGGGACAAAGCGGGACACACCGGGATACTGCGGGACACAGCGGGGGACACAGCAGGGGACACAGAGCCGCACATAGCGGGACAGACTGGAACAAAGCAGGGACTGAGCAGGGACACAACGGGGACCCAGCGAGGACACAGCGTGACACATGGGGACACAGCGGGACACAGCGGGGGACCCTGCGAGGAAACAGCGGGACACAAATTGGGACAAAGAAAGTTCACAGCGGGACACAGCGTGAAAGAGCGGGACACAGCAGGGGACACAACGGGGACACAGCGGGACACAGCAGGGGACACAGCGGGGACACATCGGAACAAAGTGGGGACACAGCGGGAAACAGCGGGACACATCGGGGAACACAGCAGGACACTGCAGGGTACACAGCGGGACACAAAGGGACACAGCAGGGCCACAGCGGGGACACAGCTGGACACAGTGGGGACACAGCGGGACATAGCGGGACACATCGGGCGACACAGCAGGACACTGCGGGGTACACAGCGGGACACAGCGGGACACAGTGGGACACAGCAAGGACACAGCGGGGGACACAGCGGGACACAGCAGAACACAGCGGGGGACACAGCGGGGGACAGCGGGGACACACATGCAGACAGCGGGGACACAACGGGACACAGCGGGGGACATCGGGGACACAGCGGGACACAGCGGGACACAGCTGGGACACAGCAGGGACACAGCAGGTCACAGCGGGGACACAGTGTGGGACACAGCGAGGACACAGCAGGACACAGAGTGATACACAGAGAGGACACAGCGTGACACATGGGGACACAGTGGGACACAGCGGGGGACACAGAGAGGACACAGCGGGACACAAATGGGGACACAGCAAGGACACAGCGGGACACAGCGGGAAAGAGCAGGACACAGCTGGGGACACAGCCGGGGACACAGCGGGGTACAGTGGCACACAGTGGGGACACAGCGGTGGAGACAGCGGGGGACACAACGGGTGATACAGCGGGACACAGTGGGGTACACAAAGGGACACTGCGGGGGACACTGTAGCGGACACAGTGGTACTTATCGGGACACAGCGGGACACAGTGGGGAACACAGAGGGGGACACAGCGGGACACAGCAGGGAAATAGTGGGGGACACAGCGGGGGACACAGCGGGATACAGAAGGACAAAGCGAGGACACAGCGGGACACAGGAGGAAACAGCGGGGACACAGCGAGGGACACAGCGGGACACAGCTGTGGATACAGCGAGGACCAGCGGGACAAAGCGGGACAGAGCGGGACACAGCGAGAACACAACGGGACACAGAGGGACACAGCGGGGAACACAGCAGGGAAAACAGCGGGACACAGCGGGGGTCACAGCGGGACACAGCGGGACACAGAGGGGACAAAGCAGGGGACACAGCGGGGACACCGCGGGACACAGCGGGACAAAACGGGACACAGCTGGACACAGCAGGACACAGCCAGAAATAGCGGGACACAGTGGGGGACACAGCCGGGGACTCAGCGGGACACAGCGGGGGACACAGCGGGACACAAAGGGGGACACAGCGTTACACAGAGCGGACCCAGCGGGACCCAGCGGGGGCCCCAGCGAGGACACAGCAGGACATAACTGGGGACACAGCAAGGACACAGCAGGACACAGCGTGAAAGAGCGGGCCACAGCGGGGGACACAGCAGGGGACACAGCGGGGACACAGCGGGACACAGTGGGGACACAGGGGGACACAGCGGGACACATGAGGCGACACAGCAGGACACTGCGTGGTACACAGCGGGACACAGCGGGACACAAAGGGACACAGCAGGGACACAGCAGGGGACACAACGGACACAAAGGGGGAAACAGCGTTACACAGCGGGGACACAGCGGGACACAGCGGGGACACAGCAGGGGACACAGCAGGACACAGAGGGGAACAAAGGGGGCACACAGCAGGACACAGTGGGACACAGCGGGGTACACAGCGGGACACAGTGGGGACACAGCAGGGGCACAGTCGGAAACAGCGGGACACAGCGGGGGACAAAGCGGGACACACCGGGATACAGCGGGACACAGCGGGGGACACAGCAGGGGACACAGAGCCGCACACAGCGGGAGAGAGTGGAACACAGCAGGGACACAGCGGGGACACAGCGGGACATCGCGGGGACAAAGCGAGGACAAAGCAGGACACAGAGGTACACAGCGAGGGACACAGCGGGGGACAGTGGGGACAAACCGGGGAACAACGGGGACACAGCAGGACACAGCTGGGACACAGCGAGGACACAGCGGGACACAGCGGGGACACAGCGAGTACACAGCGGGACACAGCCGGACACAGCAGGACACAGAGGGGAACACAGCGGGGGACACAGCGGGACACAGCGGGACACAGCGGGGTACACAGCGGGACAGAGCGGGGAACACAGCGGGATATAGCAGGGGACACAAAGAGGACAAAGCGGGACACAGAGGGAAACAGCAGGGGACACAGCAAGGCCACAGCGGGACACAGCGGGACACAGTGGGGGACACAGCAGGGACACAGCAGGGACACATCGGGTCACAGCGGGGACACAGTGGGGGAAACAGCAAGGACACAGCGGGACACAGAGGGATACACAGCGAGGACACAGCGTGACACATGGGGACACAGCGGGACACAGCGGGGGACCCAGCGAGGACACAGCGGGACACAAATGGGGACACAGCAAGGACACAGCAGGACACAGCGTGAAAGAGCGGGACACAGCGGGGGACACAGCTGGGGACACAGCGGGACACAGCAGGGGACACAGCGGGGACACAGCGGGACACAGTGGGGACACAGCGGGACACAGCGGGACACATCGGGCGACAGAGCAGGACACTGCGGGGTACACAGCGGGACACAGCGGGACACAGCATTGACACAGCGGGGGACACAGCAGGGACACATCTGGTCACAGCGGGGACACAGTGGGGGACACAGCAAGGACACAGCGGGACACAGAGGGATACACAGCGAGGACACAGCGTGATACATGGGGACTCAGCGGGACCCAGCGGGGGACCCAGCGAGGACACAGAGGGACACAAATGGGGACACAGTAAGGACACAGCAGGACACAGCGTGAAAGAGCGGGACACAGCAGGGGACACAGCCAGGGAAACAGCGGGACACAGCAGGGGACACAGTGGGGACACAGCGTGACACAGTGGGGACACAGCGGGACACATCGTGCGACACAGCAGGACACTGCGCGGTACACAGCGGGACCCAGCGGTACTCAAAGGGACACAGCAGGGACACAGCGGGGGACACAGCAGGACACAGTGGGACACAGCGGGGACACAGCGGGGACACAGTGAGACACAGCAGGCACACAGCAGGGGACCCAGCAGGACACAGAGGGGAACAAAGGGGGCACACAGCGGGACACAGTGGAACACAGCGGGGTACACAGCGGGACACAGCGGGGACACAGCAAGGGCTCAGT
>NW_012290440.1:0-9333 GCF_000151885.1 Dipodomys ordii | reverse complement strand
AGATGCAGGAGAAGTCAAATGTTAGCAGGTATATGCAGATGCAGAAGTAAACAGGAGATTCCCGAAGAATCATAATCAGTATTCTGAAATCAGAATGTAGAAACTGTAGATGCACAATTTGATTTAAGATGCAGATGTAACAGTAATAGTAGAATAAGCAGAAGCAGAAGCATCTTGGACAAGCAGAAGAACAAGAAGGAGAAGGCGAAAGATAAGGAATAGGAGTAGGAGAAGCAAAAGGATAAGCTGAAGCAGAAAGAGACGCAGAAGGAGATGCAGCACGAGTAGTTGGAGAAGCAGTAGAAGCAGAAGCAAGTGAAGCAGAAGAACCAGAAGACGCAGAAGCAGAATGAGAAGCAGAAGGAGAAATTGAAGCAGAAGGAGAAAGGAGAAGCAGAAGGAGAAGCAGAAGAAGGAGAAGGAGAAGCAGAAAGAGAAGCAGAAAGAGAAGCACAACGAGAAGCAGGAGAAGCAGAAGCAGGAGAAGCAGAAGCAGAAGAAACATAAGAAGGAGAAGAAGCAGAAGCAGAAGGAGAAGCAGAAACAGAAGGAAAAGCAGAAATAGAAGCAGGAGCAGCAGAAGAAGCAGCAGCAGGAGAAGCAGAAGCAGAAGAAGCCGAAGAAACAGCAGCAGAACCTGAAGCATAAGGAGATACAGGAGAAGCAGAAGAAGCAGAATTTGGAGAAGCAGAAGGCGAAGCAGAAGCAGAAAGAGAAGCAAAAGCAGAAGGAGAAGCATAAGGAGAAGCAGAAGAAACAGAAGAAGCAGAGGCACTGGCAGAAGATGTAGAAGCAGAAGGAGAAGCAGAAGGAAAAGGAGAAGAACGAGAAGGAGAAGGAGAAGCAGAAATAGAAGCAGAGAGAGAAGCAGAAGAAGGAGCAGGAGAAGGAAAAGCAGCAGGAGAAGCAGAAAGAGAAGCCGAAGGAGAAGCAGGAGATGCAGAAACAGGAGAAGCAGAAGCAGAAGAAACAGGAGAAGGACAAGAAGCAGAAGGAGAAGCAGAAATAGAAGGAGAAGCAGAAAGAGGAGGGAAAGCAGAAGAAGCAGAAGCAGGAGAAGCAGAAGCATAAGAATGCGAAGAAGCAGAAGCAGAACCTGAAGCAGAAGGAGAAGCAGGAGAAGCAGAAGTAGCAGAATCTGGAGAAGCAGAATGAGAAGCAGAAGGACAAGCAGAAGCAGAAAGAGAATCAAAAGCAGAAGGAGAAGCAGAAGAAACAGAAGAAGTAGAAGTAGTAGCAGGTGTAGCAGAAGCAGAAGGAAAAGCAGAAAAACAGGAAGGAGAAGGCTAAACCGAAGGAGAAGTAGAAAGAGAAGCAGAAAGAGAAGCAGGTAAAGCAGAAGAAGAAGAAGCAGAAGGAGAATCAGAAGGAGAAGCAGAAGAAGGAGAAGGAGAAACAGAAGCAGAAGAAGATCCAGAAGGAGAAGCAGGAGAAGCAGAAGAAGCAGAAGCAGAAGGAGAAGCAGAAGAAGCAGAATCTGTAGAAGCAGAAGGAGAAGCAGAAGCAGAAAGAGAAGCAAAAGCAGAAGGAGAAGCAGAAGAAACAGAAGAAGCAGAGCAGTAGCAGAGGAAGCAGAAGATTCAGAAGCAGAAGGAGAAGCAGAAGGAAAAGCAGAAGAACTAGAAGGAGAAGGAGAAACAGGAGTAGAAGCAGAAAGAGAAGCAGAAGAAGGAGCAGTAGAAGGAAAATCAGCAGGAGAAACAGAAAGAGCAGCAGAAGGAGAAGCAGGAAATGCAGAAACAGGAGAAGAACAAGCAGAAGAAACAGGAGAAGGACAAGAAGCAGAAGCAGAAGGAGAAGCAGAAAGAGAAGGAGGGGAAGCAGAAGAAGCAGAAGCAGGAGAAGCAGAAGCATAAGAATGCGAAGAAGCAGAAGGAGAACCTGAAGCAGAAGGAGAAGCAGAAGAAGCAGAATCTGGAGAAGCAGAAGGAGAAGCAGAAGGAGAAGCAGAAGCAGAAAGAGAATCAAAAGCAGAAGGAGAAGCAGAAGAAACAGAAGAAGTAGAATCAGTAGCAGGTGTAGCAGAAGCAGAAGGAAAAGCAGAAAAACAGGAAGGAGAAGGAGAAACAGAAGGAGAAGGAGAAGGAGAAGCAGAAAGAGAAGCAGGTAAAGCAGAAGAAGAAGATGCAGAAGGAGAAGCAGAAGGAGAAGCAGAAGAAGGAGAAGGAGAAACAGTAGCAGAAGAAGATGCAGAAGGAGAAGCAGGAGAAGAAGGAGAAGCAGAAGCAGAAGGAGAAGCAGGAGAAGCAGAAGAAGCAGAATCTGGAGAAGCAGAAGGAGAAGCAGAAGCAGAAAGAGAAGCAAAAGCAGAAGGAGAAGCAGAAGAAACAGAAGAAGCAGAGACAGTAGTAGAAGAAGCAGAAGATTCCGAAGCAGAAGGAGAAGCAGAAGGAAAAGCAGAAGAACTAGAAGGAGAAGGAGAAGGAGAAACAGGAGTAGAAGCAGAAAGAGAAGCAGAAGAAGGAGCAGTAGAAGGAAAAGCAGCAGGAGAAACAGAAAGAGCAGCAGAAGGAGAAGCAGGAAATGCAGAAACAGGAGAAGAACAACAGAAGAAACAGGAGAAGGACAAGAAGCAGAAGCAGAAGGAGAAGCAGAAAGAGAAGGAGGGGAAGCAGAAGAAGCAGAAGCAGGAGAAGCAGAAGCATAAGAATGCGAAGAAGCAGAAGGAGAACCTGAAGCAGAAGGAGAAGCAGAAGAAGCAGAATCTGGAGAAGCAGAAGGAGAAGCAGAAGGAGAAGCAGAAGCAGAAAGAGAATCAAAAGCACAAGGAGAAGCAGAAGAAACAGAAGAAGTAGAAGCAGTAGCAGTTGTAGCAGAAGCAGAAGGAAAAGCAGAAGAACAAGAAGGAGAAGGAGAAACAGAAGGAGAAGCAGTAGGAGAATAAGAAGGAGAAGCAGAAGAAGGAGAAGCAGAAGCAGAAGAAGATGCAGAAGGAGAAGCAGAAGAAGCAGAAGCAGAAGGAGAAGCAGGAAAAGCAGAAGAAGCAGAAGCAAAAGGAGAAGCAAAAGAAGGAGAAGGAGAAGCAGAGGCAGAAGAAGAAGCATAAGGACAAGCACAAGCAGAAGGAGATGCAGAAGGAGAAGCAGGAGAAGCAGAAGAAGCAGAAGATGAAGGAGAAGCAGAAGGAGGAGAAGGAGAAGGAGGAGAAGCAGAAGCAGAAGGAGAAGCAGAAGCGGAATCAGAAGCAGAAAGAGAAGCAGGAGAAGCACAAAAAGCGGAAGCAGGAGAAGCCGAAAGAGTAGAAGCAGAAGAAGCAGAATCAGAAGCAGAATTAGAAGCAGAAGCAGAAGGAGAAGCAGCAGAAGAAGTAGAACCAGAAATTCAGGAAGGAGAAACAGAAGAAGTAGAACAGAAGCAGAAGGAGAAGCAAAAAGAGAAGCAGTAGGAGAAGTAGAAGAAGCAGCAGAAGGAGAAGCAGCAGAAGAAGCAGAAAAACAAGCAGGAGAAGCAGAAGCAGAAAGAGAAGGAGAAGGAGAAGCAGGAGAAGCAGAAGAAGCAGAAGCAGGAGAAGCAGAATGAAAAGCAGAAGAAGGAGAAATTGAAACAGAAGAAGATGCAGAAGGAGAAGCAGAAGCAGAAGTAGAAGCAGAAGAAGGAGAAGAAGGAGAAGCATAAAGAGAAACAGAAGGAGAAGCAGGAGAACAGAAGCAGGAGAAGCAGAATCAAAAGAAATAGAAGAAGGATAAAAAGCAGAAGCAGAAAGAGAAGCAGAAACAGAAGGAGAAGCAGAAATAGAAGCAGAAGAAGCTGAAGAAGCAGAAGCAGAACCTGAAGCAGAAGGAGAAGCAGAAGAAGCACAATCTGAAGCAGAAGCAGAAGAAACAGAAATAGTAGAATAAGCAGAAGCAGAAGCAGCAGGAGAAGCAGAAGAAGAAGATGGAGAAGGCGAAAGAGGAAGGTTAGGAGTAGGAGAAGCAAAAGGATAAGCACAAGAAGAAAGAGACGCAGAAGGAGAAGCAGCAAGAGAAGTAGGAGAAGCAGGAGAAGCAGAAGCAGGAGAAGCAGAAGAAACAGAAGACGCAGAAGCAGAATGAGAAGCAGAAGGAGAAATTGAAGCAGAAGCAGAAGCAGAAGGAGAAACAGAAGCAGAAGGAGAAGCAGAAGAAGGAGAAGGAGAAGGAGAAGCAGAAAAAGAAGCCGAACGAGAAGCAGGAGAAGCAGAAGCAGGAGAAGCAGAAACACAAGAAACAGAAGAAGGAGAAGAAACAGAAGGAGAAGCAGAAACAGAAGGAAAAGCAGAAAGAGAAGCAGGAGAAGCAGAAGAAGCAGCAGCAGGAGAAGCAGAAGCAGAAGAAGCAGAAGCAGAACCTGAAGCAGAAGGAGAAGCAGGAGAAGCAGAATCTGGAGAAGCAGAAGGAGAAGCAGAAGCAGAAAGAGAAGCAAAAGCAGAAGGAGAAGCAGAAGGGGAAGCAGAAGAAACAGAAGAAACAGAGGCAGTAGAAGAAGAAGCAGAAGATGCAGAAGCAGAAGGAGAAGCAGAAGGAGAAGCATAAGGAGAAGCAGTAGAAGCAGAAGAAGCAGAAGCAGGAGAAGCAGAAACAGAAGAAAAAGAATAAGCAAAAGAAGCAGAAGCAGAAGCAGTGGGAGAAGCAGAAGAAGGAGAAGGAGCAGAACCAGAAGGAGAAGCAGAAGCAGAAAGAGAAGCAAAAGCAGAAGGAGAAGCAGAAGAAACAGAAGAAGCAGAATCAGTAGCAGAAGAAGCTGAAGATGCAGAAGCAGAAAGAGAAGCAGAAGGAATAGCAGAAGAACGAGAAGGAGAAATAGAAGGAGAAGCAGAAGGAGAAGCAGGAAAAGCAGACGAAACAGAAGCAGACGGAGAAGCAGAAGAAGGAGAAGGAGAAGGAGAAGCCAGAGCAGAAGAAGAAGCAGAAGGAAAAGCACAAGCAGAAGGAGATGCAGAAGGAGAAGCAGGAAATGCAGAAGACACAGAAGCAGAAGGAGAAGAAGAAGGAGAAGAATCAGAATCAGAAGAAGCAGAAATAGAAAGAGAAGCCGACGAAGAGAAGCAGAACGAGAAGCAGGAGAAGCAGAAGAAGCAGAAGCGGGAGAAGCAGAAGAAGAAGAAACAGAAGAAGGAGAAGGAACAGAAGCAGGAGAAGCAGAAGGAGAAGCAGAAAGAGAAGCAGGAAAAGCAGAAGAAGCAGAAGCGGGAGAAGCAGAAGGAGAAGAAACAGGAGAAGGACAAGAAGCAGAAAGAGAAGCAGTAGAAGCAGAAGAGGCAGGAAAAGCAGAAGCAGAAGAAAGAGAAGAAGAAGAAGACGAAGAAGAATAAGAAGCAGCAGCAGCATAAGGAGAAGCATAAGGAGAAGCATAAGGAGAAGCATAAGGAGAAGCAGTAGAAGCAGAAGAAGCAGAAGCAGGAGAAGCTGAAGCAGAAGAAAAAGAATAAGCAAAAGAAGCAGAAGCAGAAGCAGTGAGAGAAGCAGAATAAGGAGAAGGAGCAGCAGAAGGAGAAGCCGAAGCAGAAAGAGAAGCAGAAACATAAGGAGAACAAGAAGGAGAAGCAGGAGAATCAGAAGAAGCAGAAAGAGAAGGAGTAGAAGGAGAAGCAGAAGTAGAATCCGAAGAAACAGAAGAAGAAGAAGCAGAAGAAACAGAAGCAAAAGAAAAAGAAGAAGGAGAAGAGCAGAAGCAGAAGCAGAAGTAGAAGCAGAAGCAGAAGGAGAAGTAGAAAGAGAAGCAGGAGAACCAGAAGAAGCAGGAGAAGCAGAAGCAGAAGAAACAGGAGAAGCCGAAGAAGCAGAAGCAGAATCTGAAGCAGAAGGAGAAACAGAAGAAGCACAATCTGAAGCAGAAGCAGAAGAAACAGAAATAGTAGAATAAGCAGAAGCAGAAGCACCAGGACAAGCAGAAGAACAAGAAGGAGAAGGCGAAAGAGAAGGATTAGGAGTAGGAGAAGCAAAAGGATAAGCAGAAGCAGAAAGAAACGCAGAAGGAGAAGCAGCACGAGAAGTAGGAGAAGCAGGAGAAGCAGAAGCAAGAGAAGCGGAAGAAACAGAAGACGCAGAAGAAGAATGAGAAGCAGAAGGAGAAATTGAAGCAGAAGGAGAAGGAGAAGCAGAAGGAGAAGCTGAAGAAGGAGAAGGAGAAGCAGAAAGAGAAGCAGAAAGAGAAGCACAACGAGAAGCAGGAGAAGCAGAAGCAGGAGAAGCAGAAGCAGAAGAAACATAAGAAGGAGAAGAAGCAGAAGCAGAAGGAGAAGCAGAAACAGAAGGAAAAGCAGAAATAGAAGCAGGAGCAGCAGAAGAAGCAGCAGCAGGAGAAGCAGAAGCAGAAGAAGCCAAAGAAACAGCAGCAGAACTTGAAGCATAAGGAGATACAGGAGAAGCAGAAGAAGCAGAATCTGGAGAAGCAGAAGGCGAAGCAGAAGCAGAAAGAGAAGCAAAAGCAGAAGGAGAAGCATAAGGAGAAGCAGAAGAAACAGAAGAAGCAGAGGCAGTAGCAGAAGATGTAGAAGCAGAAGGAGAAGCAGAAGGACAAGCAGAAGAACGAGAAGGAGATGGAGAAGCAGAAGGAGAAGCAGAGAGACAAGCAGAAGAAGGAGCAGGAGAAGGAAAAGCAGCAGGAGAAGCAGAAAGAGAAGCCGAAGGAGAAGCAGGAGATGCAGAAACAGGAGAAGAAGCAGCAGAAGGAACAGGAGAAGGACAAGAAGCAGAAGGAGAAGCAGAAACAGAAGGAGAAGCAGAAAGAGAAGGAGGGAAAGCAGAAGAAGCAGAAGCAGGAGAAGCAGAAGCATAAGAATCCGAAGAAGCAGAAGCAGAACCTGAAGCAGAAGGAGAAGCAGGAGAAGCAGAAGAAGCAGAATCTGGAGAAGCAGAATGAGAAGCAGAAGGAGAAGCAGAAGCAGAAAGAGAATCAAAAGCAGAAGGAGAAGCAGAAGAAACAGAAGAAGTAGAAGCAGTAGCAGGTGTAGCAGAAGCAGAAGGAAAAGCAGAAAAACAGGAAGGAGAAGGAGAAACAGAAGGAGAAGTAGAAGGAGAAGCAGAAAGAGAAGCAGGTAAAGCAGAAGAAGAAGAAGCAGAAGGAGAAGCAGAAGGAGAAGCAGAAGAAGGAGAAGGAGAAACAGAAGCAGAAGAAGATGCAGAAGGAGTAGCAGGAGATGCAGAAGAAGCAGAAGCAGGAGAAGCAGAAGAAGCACAATCTGGAGAAGCAGTAGGAGAAGCAGAAGCAGAAAGAGAAGCAAAAGCAGAAGGAGAAGCAGAAGAAACAGAAGAAGCAGAGGCAGTAGCAGAAGAAGCAGAAGATTCAGAAGCAGAAGGAGAAGCAGAAGGAAAAGCAGAAGAACTAGAAGGAGAAGGAGAAGGAGAAACAGGAGTAGAAGCAGAAAGAGAAGCAGAAGAAGGAGCAG
Source organism: Dipodomys ordii (assembly GCF_000151885.1). Lineage (NCBI taxonomy): Eukaryota > Metazoa > Chordata > Mammalia > Rodentia > Heteromyidae > Dipodomys > Dipodomys ordii. The sequence continues at coordinate 1,985 of NW_012290440.1, read as the reverse complement.
TAGAAGGAAAAGCATCAGGAGAAACAGAAAGAGCAGCAGAACGAGCAGCCAGAAATGCAGAAACAGGAGAAGAACAAGCAGAAGAAACAGGAGAAGGACAAGAAGCAGAAGCAGAAGGAGAAGCAGAAAGAGAAGGAGGGGAAGCAGAAGAAGCAGAAGCAGGAGAAGCAGAAGCATAAGAATCCGAAGAAGCAGAAGCAGAACATGAAGCAGAAGGAGAAGCAGGAGAAGCTGAAGAATCAGAATCTGGAGAAGCAGAATGAGAAGCAGAATGAGAATCAGAAGGAGAAGCAGAAGCAGAAAGAGAATCAAAAGCAGAAGGAGAAGCAGAAGAAACAGAAGAAGTAGAAGCAGTAGCAGGTGTAGCAGAAGCAGAAAGTGAAGCAGAAGGAAAAGCAGAAGAACAAGAAGGAGAAGGAGAAACAGAAGGAGAAGCATAAGGAGAAGCAGAAAGAGAAGCAGGTAAAGCAGAAGAAGAAGAAGCAGAAGAAGAATAAGAAGGAGAAGCAGAAGAAGGAGAAGGAGAAGCAGAAGTAGAAAAATATGCAGAAGGAAAAGCAGAAGAAGCAGAAACAGAAGGAGAAGCAGGAAAAGCAGAAGAAGCAGAAGCAAAAGGAGAAGCAAAAGAAGGAGAAGGAGAAGCAGAGGCAGAAGAAGAAGCATAAGGCCAAGCACAAGCAGAAGGAGAAGCAGAAGAAGCAGAAGATGAAGGAGAAGCAGAAGTAGGAGAAAGAGGAGGAGAAGCATAAGCAGAAGGAGAAGCAGAAGCGGAATGAGAAGCAGAAAGGGAAGCAGGAGAAGCACAAGAAGCAGAAGCAGGAGAAGCCGAAAGAGAAGAAGAAGAAGAAGCAGAATCAGAAGCAGAAGTAGAAGCAGAAGCAGAAGGAGAAGCAGCAGAAGAAGTAGAATTAGAAATTCAGGCAGGAGAAACAGAAGAAGCACAAGCAGAAGCAGAAGGCGAAGGAAAAAGAGAAGGAGAAGGAGAAGAAGCAGCAGAAGGAGAAGCAGCAGAAGAAGCAGAAAAACAAGCAGGAGAAGCAGAAGCACAAGGAGAAGTAGAAGCAGAAGAAGCAGAAGCAGAAGAAGAAGCAGTAGAAGCATAAGAAGCACAAGCTGGAGAAGCAGAAATAGAAGAAATAAAGAAGCATAAGATGCAGAAGCAGATGGAGAAACAGAAGAAGGAGAAAGAGCAGCAGAAGGTGAAGCAGAAGGAGATGCAGAAGCAGAAAGAGAAGCAGAAACAGAAGGAGAAGAAGAAGGAGAAGTTGGAGAATCAGAAGAAGCAGAAGCAGAAGCAGAAAGAGAAGGAGAAGAAGGAGAAGGAGAAGCAGAAGGAGAAGGACAAGCAGGAGAAGCAGAAGAAGCAGAAGCAGGAGAAGCAGAAGAAGAAGAAACAGAAGAAAGAGAAGGAGCAGAAGCAGAAGCAGAAGGAGAAGCTGAAAGAGAAGCAGAAGAAGCAGAAGAAGTAGTAGCAGGAGAAGCAGAAGCAGAAGAAACAGAAGAAGCCCAAGAAGCAGAAGGAGAACCTGAAGCAGAAGGACAAGCAGAAGCTGGAAAAGCAGAAGCAGAAGAAACCGAACAAGCAGAAGAAGCAGAAGCAGAACGAGAAGCAGAAGAAGAAGAAGGAGAAAGAGAAGGATTAGGAGTAGGAGGAGCAGAAGGAGAATCAGAAGCAGAAAGAGAAGCAGAAGGAGAAGCAGAAGGAGAAACAGAAGAAGCAGAAGTAGGAGAAGCAGAAGCAGAAGCAGAATGACAAGCACAAGAAGGAGAAATTGAAGGAGAAGGAGACGGAGAAGCAGAAGGAGAAGTAGGAGAAGCAGAAGAAGAAACAGGAGAAGCAGAAGCAGAAGAAACAGAAGAAGGAGAAGAGCAGAAGCAGAAGCTGACGGAGAAGCTGAAGCAGAAGGAGAAGCAGAAGAAGCAGAAGCTGAAGCAGAAGAAGAAGAAACAGAAAAAGCAGAAGAAGCAGAAGAAGAAGCAGCATG
>NW_012290439.1:0-12105 GCF_000151885.1 Dipodomys ordii | reverse complement strand
GAGCAGAAGCAGAAGAAGCAGAAGCAGAAGCAGAACCTGAAGCTGAAGGAGAAGCAGGAGAAGCAGAATATGGAGAAGCAGAAGGAGAAGCAGAAGCAGAAAGAGAAGCAAAAGCAGAAGGAGAAGCAGAACTAGAAGCAGAAGAAACAGAAGAAGCAGAGGCAGTAGCAGAAGAAGCAGAAGATGCAGAAGCAGAAGGAGAAGCAGAAGGAAAAGCAGAAGAACGAGAAGGTGAAGGAGAAGGAGAAACAGAAGGAGAAGCAGAAAGATAAGCAGAAGAAGGAGCAGGAGAAGGAAAAGCAGCAGGAGAAGCAGAAAGAGCAGCAGAAGGAGGAGCAGGAGATGCAGAAACAGGAGAAGCCTAAGCAGAACAAACAGGAGAAGGACAAGAAGCAGAAGCAGAAGAAGAAGCAGATACAGAAGGAGAAGCAGAAAGAGAAGGAGGGGAAGCAGAAGAAGCTGAAGCAGGAGAAGCAGAAGCATAAGAATGTGAAGAAGCAGAAGGAGAACCTGAAGCAGAAGGAGAAGCAGGAGAAGCAGAAGAAGCAGAATCTGGAGAAGCAAAAGGAGAAGCAAAAGGAGAAGCAGAAGCAGAAAGAGAATCAAAAGCAGAAGGAGAAGCAGAAGAAACAGAAGAAGTAGAAGCAGTAGCAGTTGTAGCAGAAGCAGAACGAGAAGCAGAAGGAAAAGCAGAAGAACAAGAAGGAGAAGGGAAACAGAAGGACAAGCAGTAGGAGAATAAGAAGGAGAAGCAGAAGAAGGAGAAGCAGAAGCAGAAGAAGATGCAGAAGGAGAAGCAGAAGAAGCAGAAGCAGAAGGAGAAGCAGGAAAAGCAGAAGAAGCAGAAGCAAAAGGAGAAGCAAAAGAAGGAGAAGGAGAAGCAGAGGCAGAAGAAGAAGCATAAGGAGAAGCACAAGCAGAAGGAGATGCAGAAGGAGAAGCAGAAGAAGCAGAAGAAGCAGAAGATGAAGGAGAAGCCGAAGTAGGAGAAGGAGAAGGAGGAGAAGCAGAAGGAGAAGCAGAAGCGGAATGAGAACCAGAAAGAGAAGCAGGAGAAGCACAAGAAGCAGAAGCAGGAGAAGCCGAAAGAGAAGAAGCAGAAGAAGCAGAATCGGAAGGAGAAGTAGAAGCAGAAGCAGAAGGAGAAGCAGCAGAAGAAGTAGAACCAGAAATTCAGGTAGGAGAAACAGAAGAAGCAAAAGCAGAAGGAGAAGCAAAAAGAGAAGCAGTAGGAGAAGTAGAAGAAGCAGCAGAAGGAGAAGCAGCAGAAGAAGCAGAAAAACAAGCAGGAGAAGCAGAAGCAGAAAGAGAAGTAGAAGCAGAAGAAGCAGAAGCAGAAGAAGAAGCAGTAGAAGCACAAGAAGCAGAAGTAGGAGAAGCAGAAGCAGAAGATAAAGAAGAAGCATAAGAAGCAGAAGCAGAGGGAGAAGCAGAAACAGAAGGAGAAGCAGGAAAAACAGAAGAAGCAGAAGCAAAAGGAGAAGCAAAAGAAGGAGAAGGAGAAGCAGAGGCAGAAGAAGAAGCATAAGGAGAAGCACAAGCAGAAGGAGATGCAGAAGGAGAAGCAGGAGAAGCAGAAGAAGCAGAAGATGAAGGAGAAGCAGAAGTAGGAGAAGGAGAAGGAGGAGAAGCAGAAGCAGAAGGAGAAGCAGAAGCGGAATGAGAAGCAGAAAGAGAAGCAGGAGAAGCACAAGAAGCAGAAGCAGGAGAAGCCGAAAGAGAAGAAGCAGAAGAAGCAGAAGCAGAAGCAGAATTAGAAGCAGAAGGAGAAGCAGCAGAAGAAGTAGAACCAGAAATTCAGGCAGGAGAAACAGAAGAAGTAGAAGCAGAAGCAGAAGGAGAAGAAAAAAGAGAAGCAGTAGGAGAAGTAGAAGAAGCAGCAGAAGGAGAAGCAGCAGAAGAAGCAGAAAAACAAGCAGGAGAAGCAGAAGCAGATAGAGAAGTAGAAGCAGAAGAAGCAGAAGCAGAAGAAGAAGCAGTAGAAGCACAAGAAGCAGAAGCAGGAGAAGCAGAAGCAGAAGATAAAGAAGAAGCATAAGAAGCAGAAGCAGAGGAGAAACAGAAGAAGGAGAAAGAGCAGCAGAAGGTGAAGCAGAAGGAGATGCAGAAGCAGAAAGCGAAGCAGAAACAGAAGGAGAAGAAGAAGGAGAAGTTGGAGAATCAGAAGAAGCAGAAGCAGAAAGAGAAGGAGAAGAAGGAGAAGGAGAAGCAGAAGGAGAAGGACAAGCAGGAGAATCAGAAGAAGCAGAAGCAGAAGCAGAAAGAGAAGGAGAAGAAGAAGGAGAAGAATCAGAATCAGAAGAAGCAGAAGCAGAAATAGAAAGAGAAGCCGACGAAGAGAAGCAGAACGAGAACCAGGAGAAGCAGGAGAAGCACAAGCGGGAGAAGCAGAAGAAGAAGAAACAGAAGAAGGAGAAGGAGCAGAAGCAGAAGGAGAAGCAGAAAGAGAAGCAGGAAAAGCAGAAGAAGCAGAAGCAGGAGAAGCAGAAGGAGAAGAAACAGGAGAAGGACAAGAAGCAGAAGCAGAAGCAGAAGGAGAAGCAGAAACAGAAGGAAAAGCCGAAAGAGAAAGAGGGGAAGCAGAAGAAGCAGAAGCAGGAGAAGCAGAAGCATAAGAATCCGAAGAAGCAGAAGCAGAACCTGAAGCAGAAGGAGAAGCAGGAGAAGCAGAAGAAGCCGAATCTGGAGAAACAGAATGAGAAGCTGAAGTAGAAGCAGAAGCAGAAGCAGAATGAGAATCAAAAGCAGAAGGAGAAGAAGAAGAAACAGAAAAAGCAGAAGCAGTAGCAGTTGCAGCAGAAGCAGAAGGAGAAGCAGAAGGAAAAGCAGAAGAACGAGAAGGAGAAGGAGAAACAGAAGGAGAAGCAGAAGGAGAATCAGAAGGAGAAGCAGAAGAAGCAGAAGGAGAAGCAGAAGGAGAAACAGAAGCAGAAGAAACATCAGAAAGAGAAGCAGAAGCAGAAGAAGATGCAGAAGGAGAAGCAGGAGAAGCAGATGAAGCAGAAGCAGAAGTAGAAGTAGAAGAAGGAGAAGGAGAAGGAAGAGCCGCAGAAGCAATAGGAGAAGCAGAAAGAGAAGCAGAAGCAGAATGAGAAGCAGAAAGAGAAGCAGTAGAAGCAGAAGAAGCAGGAAAAGCAGAAGCAGAGGAAGGAGAAGAAGACGAAGAAGAAGAAGAAGCATGAGGAGAAGCATAAGGAGAAGCATAAGGAGAAGTATAAGGAAAAGCAGTAGAAGCAGAAGAAGCAGAAGCAGGAGAAGCAGAAGCAGAAGAAAAAGAATAAGCAAAATAAGCAGAAGCAGAAGCAGTGGGAGAAGCAGAAGAAGGAGAAGGAGAAGGAGCAGCAGAAGGAGAAGCAGAAGCAGAAAGAGAAGCAGAAACAGAAGGAGAACAAGGAGAAGCAGGAGAATCAGAAGAAGCAGAAAGAGAAGGAGAAGAAGGAGAAGCAGAAGTAGAATCAGAAGAAACAGAAGAAGAAGAAGCAGAAGAAACAGAAGCAAAAGAAACAGAAGAAGGAGAAGAGCAGAAACAGAAGCAGAAGGAAAAGCAGAAGCAGAAGGAGAAGCAGAAAGAGAAGCAGGAGAAGCAGAAGAAGCAGGAGAAGCAGAAGCAGAAGAAACAGGAGAAGCCGAAGAAGCAGAAGCAGAATCTGAAGCAGAAGGAGAAACAGAAGAAGCACAATCTGAAGCAGAAGCAGAAGAAACAGAAATAGTAGAATAAGCAGAAGCAGAAGCACCAGGACAAGCAGAAGAACAAGAAGGAGAAGGCGAAAGAGAAGGATTAGGAGTAGGAGAAGCAAAAGGATAAGCTGAAGCAGAAAGAGACGCAGAAGGAAAAGCAGCACGAGAAGTAGGAGAAGCAGGAGGAGCAGAAGCAAGAGAAGCAGAAGAAACAGAAGACGCAGAAGCAGAGTGAGAAGCAGAAGGAGAAATTGAAGCAGAAGGAGAAGCAGAAGAAGGAGAAGGAGAAGTAGAAGCAGAAAGAGAAGCAGAACGAGAAGTAGGAGAAGCAGAAGCAGGAGAAGCAGAAACAGAAGAAACAGAAGAAGGAGAAGAAGCAGAAGGAGAAACAGAAACAGAAGGAAAAGCAGAAAGAGAAGCAGAAGAAGCAGCAGCAGGAGAAGCAGAAGCAGAAGAAGCCGAAGAAGCAGAAGCAGAACCTGAAGCAGAAGGAGAAGCAGAAGAAGCAGAATCTGGAGAAGCAGAAGGAGAAGCAGAAGCAGAAAGAGAAGCAAAAGCAGAAGGAGAAGCAGAAGGAGAAGCAGAAGAAACAGAAGAAGCAGAGGCAGTAGCAGAAGAAGCAGAAGATGCAGAAGCAGAAGGAAAAGCAGAAGAAGGAGAAGGAGAAGGAGAAACAGAATGAGAAGCAGAAAGAGAAGCAGAAGAAGGAGCAGGAGAAGGAAAAGCAGCAGGATAATCAGAAAGAGAAGCAGAAGGAGAAGCAGGAGATGCAGAAACAGGAGAAGCAGAAGCAGAAGAAACAGGAGAAGGACAAGAAGCAGAAGCAGAAGGAGAAGCAGAAACAGGAGAAGCAGAAAGAGAAGGAGGGGAAGCAGAAGAAGCAGAAGCAGACGGAGAAACAGAAGAAGGAGAAGGAGAAGCCAGAGCAGAAGAAGAAGCAGAAGGAAAAGCACAAGCAGAAGGAGATGCAGAAGGAGAAGCAGGAAATGCAGAAGACACAGAAGCAGAAGGAGAAGAAGAAGGAGAAGAATCAGAATCAGAAGAAGCAGAAGCAGAAATAGAAAGAGAAGCCGACGAAGAGAAGCAGAACGAGAAGCAGGAGAAGCAGAAGAAGCACAAGCAGGAGAAGCAGGAGAAAAAACAGGAGAAAGACAAGAAGCAGAAAGAGAAGCAGTAGAAGCAGAAGAGGCAGGAAAAGCAGAAGCAGAAGAAAGAGAAGAAGAAGAAGACGAAGAAGAAGAAGCAGCAGCAGCATAAGGATAAGTATAAGGAGAAGCATAAGGAGAAGTATAAGGAGAAGCAGTAGAAGGAGAAGAAGCAGAAGCAGGAGAAGCTGAAGCAGAAGAAAAAGAATAAGCAAAAGAAGCAGAAGCAGACGCAGTGAGAGAAGCAGAAGAAGGAGAAGGAGCAGCAGAAGGAGAAGCAGAAGCAGAAAGAGAAGCAGAAACAGAAGGAGAACAAGAAGGAGAAGCAGGAGAATCAGAAGAAGCAGAAAGAGAAGGAGAAGAAGGAGAAGCAGAAGTAGAATCAGAAGAAACAGAAGAAGAAAAAGAAGAAGAAACAGGAGCAAAAGAAACAGAGGAAGGAGAAGAGCAGAAGCAGAAGCAGAAGCAGAAGCAGAAGGAGAAGCAGAAAGAGAAGCAGGAGAAGCAGAAGAAGCAGGAGAAGCAGAAGCAGAAGAAACAGGAGAAGCCGAAGAAGCAGAAGCAGAATCTGAAGCAGAAGGAGAAACAGAAGAAGCACAATCTAAAGCAGAAGCAGAAGAAACAGAAATAGTAGAATAAGCAGAAGCAGAAGCACCAGGACAAGCAGAAGAACAAGAAGGAGAAGGCGAAAGAGAAGGATTAGGAGTAGGAGAAGCAAAAGGATAAGCAGAAGCAGAAGGAGACGCAGAAGGAGAAGCAGCACGAGAAGTAGGAGAAGCAGGAGAAGCAGAAGCAAGAGAAGCTGAAGAAACAGAAGACGCAGAAGCAGAATGAGAAGCAGAAGGAGAAATTGAAGCAGAAGGAGAAGGAGAAGCAGAAGGAGAAGCTGAAGAAGGAGAAGAAGAAGCAGAAACAGAAGCAGAAAGAGAAGCACAACGAGAAGCAGGAGAAGCAGAAGCAGGAGAAGCAGAAGCAGAAGAAACATAAGAAGGAGAAGAAGCAGAAGGAGAAACAGAAACAGAAGAAAAAGCAGAAATAGAAGCAGGAGCAGCAGAAGAAGCAGCAGCAGGAGAAGCAGAAGCAGAAGAAGCCGAAGAAACAGCAGCAGAACGTGAAGCATAAGGAGATACAGGAGAAGCAGAAGAAGCAGAATCTGGAGAAGCAGAAGGCGAAGCAGAAGGAGAAAGAGAAGCAAAAGCAAAAGGAGAAGCATAAGGAGAAGCAGAAGAAACAGAAGAAGCAGAGACAGTAGCAGAAGATGTAGAAGCAGAAGGAGAAGCAGAAGGAAAAGCAGAAGAACGAGAAGGAGAAGGAGAAGGAGAAACAGAATGAGAAGCAGAAAGAGAAGCAGAAGAAGGAGCAGGAGAAGGAAAAGCAGCAGGAGAAGCAGAAAGAGAAGCAGAAGGAGAAGCAGGAGATGCAGAAACAGGAGAAGCAGAAGCAGAAGAAACAGGAGAAGGACAAGAAGCAGAAGCAGAAGGAGAAGCAGAAACAGAAGGAGAAGCAGAAGGAGAAGGAGGGAAAGCAGAAGAAGCAGAAGCAGGAGAAGCAGAAGCATAAGAATGCGAAGAAGCAGAAGGAGAACCTGAAGCAGAAGGAGAAGCAGGAGAAGCAGAAGAAGCAGAATCTGGAGAAGCAGAAGGAGAAGCAGAAGGAGAAGCAGAAGCAGAAAGAGAATCAAAAGCAGAAGGAGAAGCAGAAGAAACAGAAGAAGTAGAAGCAGTAGCAGGTGTAGCAGAAGCAGAAGGAAAAGCAGAAAAACAGGAAGAAGAAGGAGAAACAGAAGGAGAAGTAGAAGGAGAAGCAGAAAGAGAAGCAGGTAAAGCAGAAGAAGAAGAAGCAGAAGGAGAATCAGAAGGAGAAGCAGAAAAAGAGAAGGAGAAACAGAAACAGAAGAAGATGCAGAAGGAGAAGCAAGAGAAGCAGAAGAAGCAGAAGCAGAAGGAGAAGCACAAGAAGCAGAATCTGGAGAAGCAGAAGGAGAAGCAGAAGCAGAAAGAGAAGCAAAAGCAGAAGGAGAAGCAGAAGAAACAGAAGAAGCAGAGGCAGTAGCAGAAGAAGCAGAAGATTCAGAAGCAGAAGGAGAAGCAGAAGGAAAAGCAGAAGAACTAGAAGGAGAAGGAGAAGGAGAAACAGGAGTAGAAGCAGAAAGAGAAGCAGAAGAAGGAGCAGTAGAAGGAAAAGCAGCAGGAGAAACAGAAAGAGCAGCAGAAGGAGAAGCAGGAAAGGCAGAAACAGGAGAAGAACAAGCAGAAGAAACAGGAGAAGGACAAGAAGCAGAAGCAGAAGGAGAAGCAGAAAGAGAAGGAGGGGAAGCAGAAGAAGCAGAAGCAGGAGAAGCAGAAGCATAAGAATCCGAAGAAGCAGAAGCAGAACCTGAAGCAGAAGGAGAAGCAGAAGAATCAGAATCTGGAGAAGCAGAAGGAGAAGCAGAAGGAGAAGCAGAAGCAGAAAGAGAATCAAAAGCAGAAGGAGAAGCAGAAGAAACAGAAGAAGTAGAAGCAGTAGCAGTTGTAGCAGAAGCAGAAGGAAAAGCAGAAGAACAAGAAGGAGAAGGAGAAACAGAAGGAGAAGCAGAAGGAGAAGCAGAAAGAGAAGCAGGTAAAGCAGAAGAAGAAGAAGCAGAAGGAGAAGCAGAAGAAGGAGAAGGAGAAGCAGAAGGAGAAGCAGAAGCAGAAGAAGATGCAGAAGGAGAAGCAGAAGAAGCAGAAGCAGAAGGAGAAGCAGGAAAAGCAGAAGAAGCAGAAGCAAAAGGAGAAGCAAAAGAAGGAGAAGGAGAAGCAGAGGCAGAAGAAGAAGCATAAGGAGAAGCACAAGCAGAAGGAGATGCAGAAGGAGAAGCAGGAGAAGCAGAAGAAGCAGAAGCTGAAGGAGAAGCAGAGGTAGGAGAAGGAGAAGGAGGAGAAGCAGAAGCAGAAGGAGAAGCAGAAGCAGAAGGAGAAGCAGAAAGAGAAGCAGGAGGAGGACAAGAAGCAGAAGCAGGAGAAACAGAAAGAGAAGAAGCAGAAACAGAAGCAGAAGGTGAAGCAGAAGCAGAAGGAGAAGCAGCAGAAGAAGTAGAACCAGAAATTCAGGCACGAGAAACAGAAGAAGCAGAAGCAGAAGGAGAAGCAAAAAGAGAAGCAGAAGGGGAAGTAGAAAAAACAGCAGAAGAAGCAGAAAAACAAGCAGTTGAAGCAGAAGCAGGAAGAGAAGTAGAAGCAGAAGAAGCAGAAGCAGAAGCAGAAGCAGAAGCAGAAGCAGAAGAAGAAGAAGAAGAAGAAGAAGAAGAAGAAGAAGAAGAAGAAGAAGAAGAAGAAGAAGAAGAAGAAGAAGAAGAAGAAGAAGAAGAAGAAGAAGAAGAAGAGGAAGCAGGAGAAGAAGAAGCAGGAGAAGGATAAGAAGCAGAAACAGGAGAAGCAGAACCAGAAGAAAAAGAAGAAGCATAAGAAGCAGAAGCAGAGGGAGAAACAGAAGAAGGAGAAGGATCAGCAGAAGGTGAAGCAGAAGGAGATGCAGAAGCAGAAAGAGAAGCAGAAATAGAAGAAGAAGAAGGAGAAGTTGGATAATCAGAAGAAGCAGAAGCAGAAAGAGAAGCAGAAGAAGGAGAAGGAGAAGCAGAAGGAGAAGGACAAGCAGGAGAAGCAGAAGAAGCAGAAGCGGGAGAAGCAGAAGAAGAAGAAGAAACAGAAGAAGGAGAAGGAGCAGAAGGAGAAGCAGAAGCAGAAGGAGAAGCAGAAAGAGAAGCAGAAGAAGCAGAAGAAGCAGTAGCAGGAGAAGCAGAAGCAGAAGAAACAGAAGAAGCCGAAGAATCAGAAGGAGAACCTGAAGCAGAAGGAGAAGCAGAAGCAGCAGAAGCTGGAAAAGCAGAAGCAGAAGAAACCGAAAAAGCAGAATAAGAAGAAGCAGAACGAGAAGCAGAAGAAAAAGGAGAAAGAGAAGGATTAGGAGTAGGAGGAGCAGAAGCAGAATAAGAAGCAGAAGGAGAAGCAGAAGGAGAAACAGAAGCAGAAGCAGGAGAAGCAGAACAGAAGCAGAAAGAGAAGCACAAGAAGGAGGAATTGAAGGAGAATGAGACGGAGAAGCAGAAGGAGAAGTAGGAGAAGCAGAAGAAGAAGAAGCAGGAGAAGCAGAAACAGAAGAAACAGAAAAAGTAGAAGAAGCAGAAGAAGAAGCAGCAGGAGAAGCAGAAGAAGAAGAAGGAGAAGTAGAAAGAGAAGGATTAGGAGTAGGAGAAACAGAAGGATAAGCAGAAGCAGAAAGAGAAGCAGAAGGAGAAGCAGGAGAAGCAGAAGCAGGAGAAGCAGAAGCAGAATGAAAACACAAGAAGGAGAAATTGAAACAGAAGAAGATGCAGAAGGAGAAGCAGAAGCAGAAGTAGAAGCAGAAGAAGGAGAAGCAGAAGGAGAAGCATAAGGAGAAACAGAAGGAGAAGCAGGAGAAGCAGAAGCAGGAGAAGCAGAATCAAAAGAAATAGAAGAAGGAAAAGAAGCAGAAGCAGAAAGAGAAGCAGAAACAGAAGGAGAAGCAGAAATAGAAGCAGAAGAAGCAGAAGCAGAACCTGAAGCAGAAGGAGAAGCAGGAGAAGCAGAAGAAGCAGAATCCGGAGAAGAAGGAGAACCAGAAGGAGAAGCAGAAGCAGAAAGAGAAGCAAAAGCAGAAGGAGAAGCAGAAAGAGAAAGAGAAGAAGCAGAAGCAGAAGCAGTAGCAGAAGAAGCTGAAGATGCAGAAGCAGATAGAGAAGCAGAAGGAATAGCAGAAGCAGAAGGAATAGCAGAATAACGACAAGGAGAAACAGAAGGAGAAGAAGATGAGAAGCAGTAGGAGAAGCAGGAAAAACAGAAGAAGCAGAAACAGACGGAGAAGCAGAAGAAGGAGAAGCAGAAGCAGAAGAAGAAGCAGAAGGAAAAGCACAAGCAGAAGGAGATGCAGAAGGAGTAGCAGGAGAAGCAGAAGAAGCAGAAGCAGAAGGAGAAGAAGAAGGAGAAGAAGCAGAATCAGAAGAAGCAGAAGGAGAAGTAGAAAGAGAAGCCGACGAAGAGAAGCAGAACGAGAAGCAGGAGAAGCAGAAGAAGCAGAGCGGGAGAAGCAGAAGAAGAAGAAACAGAAGAAATAGAAGGAGCAGAAGCAGAAGGAGGAGTAGAAGCAGAAGGAGAAGCAGGAAAAGAAGAAGAAGCAGAAGCAGGAGAAGCAGAAGCAGAAGAAACAGGAGAAGGACAAGAAGCAGAAGCAGAAGGAGAAGCAGAAACAGAAGGAGAAGCAGAAAGAGAAGAAGGGGAAGCAGAAGAAGAAGAAGCAGGAGAACCAGAAGCATAAGAATCCGAAGAAGCAGAAGCAGAACCTGAAGCAGAAGGAGAAGCAAGAGAAGCAGAAGAAGCAGAATCTGGAGAAGCAGAATGAGAAGCTGAAGGAGAAGCAGAAGCAGAAAGAGAATCAAAAGGAGAAGGAGAAGCGGAAGAAACAGAAGAAGCAGAAGCAGTAGCAGTTGCAGCAGAAGCAGAAGGAGAAGCAAAAGTAAAAGCAGAAGAACGAGAAGGAGAAGGAGAAACAGGAGAAGCAGAAGGAGAAGCAGAAGCAGAAGAAGGAGAAGCAGAAGGAGAAACACAAGCAGAAGAAGCAGCAGAAGGAGAAGCAGAAGCAGAAGAAGATGCAGGAGAAGCAGGAGAAGCAGAAAAAGCAGAAGCAGAAGGAGAAGGAGAAGTAGGAGTAGGAGAAGGAAGAGCCACAGAAGCAATAGGAGAAGCAGAAGGAGAAGCAGAAGCAGAATGAGAAGCAGAAAGAGAAGCAGTAGAAGAAGAAGAAGCAGGAGAAGCAGAAGAAACAGAAGACGCAGAAGCAGAATGAGAAGCAGAAGCAGAAATTGAAGCAGAAGCAGAAGCAGAAGGAGAAGCAGAAGAAGGAGATGGAGAAGCAGAAAGAAAAGCACAACGAGGAGCAGGAGAAGCAGAAGCAGGAGAAGCAGAAGCAGAAGAAACATAGGAAGGAGAAGAAGCAGAAGCAGAAGGAGAAGCAGAAACAGAAGGAAAAGCAGAAAGAGAAGCAGGAGAAGCAGAAGAAGCAGCAGCAGGAGAAGCAGAAGCAGAAGAAGCTGAAGAAGCAGAAGCAGAACCTGAAGCAGAAGGAGAAGCAGGAGAAGCAGAAGAAGCAGAATCTGGAGAAGCAGAAGGAGAAGCAGAAGCAGAAAGAGAAGCAAAAGCAGAAGGAGAAGCAGAAGGGGAAGCAGAAGAAACAGAAGAAGCAGAGGCAGTAGCAGAAGAAACAGAAGATGCAGAAGCAGAAGGAGAAGCAGAAGGAAAAGCAGAAGAACAAGAAGAAAAGGAGGAGTAGGAGAAACAGAAGGAGAAGCAGAAAGAGAAGCAGAAGAAGGAGCAGGAGAAGGAAAAGCAGAAGGAGAAGCAGAAAGAGCAGCAGAAGGAGAAGCAGGAGATGCAGAAACTTGAGAAGCAGAAGCAGAAGAAACAGGAGAAGGACAAGAAGCAGAAGCAGAAGGAGAAGCAGAAACAGAAGGAGAAGCAGGAAGAGAAGGAGGGAAAGCAGAAGAAGCAGGAGAAGCAGAAGCATAAGAATGTGAATAAGCAGAAGGAGAACCTGAAGCAGAAGGAGAAGCAGGAGAAGCAGAAGAAGCAGAATCTGAAGAAGCAGAATAAGAAGCAGAACGATAAGCAGAAGGAGAAAGAGAATCAAAAGCAGAAGGAGAAGCAGAAGAAACAGAAGAAGTAGAAGCAGAAGCAGTTGTAGCAGAAGCAGAAGGAAAAGCAGAAGAACACGAAGGAGAAGGAGAAACAGAAGGAGAAGCAGAAAGAGACACAGGTAAAGCAGACGAAGAAGAAGCAAAAGGAGAATCAGAAGGAGAAGCAGAAGAAGGAGAAGGAGGAGCAGAAGAAGATGCAGAAGGAGAAGCAGGAGAAGCAGAAGAAGCAGAAGCAGGAGGAGAAGCAGGAAAAGCAGAAGAAGCAGAAGCAAAAGGAGAAGCAAAAGAAGGAGAAGGAGAAGCAGAAGCATAAGGAAAAGCACAAGCAGAAGGAGATGCAGGAGAAGCAGGAGAAACAGAAGAAGCAGAAGCTGAAGGAGAAGCAGAAGTAGGAGAAGGTGAAGGAGGAGAAGCAGAAGGAGAAGCAGAAGCAGAATGAGAAGCAGAAAGAGAAGCAGGAGAAGGACAAGAAGCAGAAGCAGGAGAAGCCGAAAGAGAAGAAGCAGAAGAAGCCGAAACATTAGCAGAAGGAGAAGCAGAAGCAGAAGGAGAAGCAGCAGAAGAAGTAGAACCAGAAATTCAGGCAGGAGAAACAGAAGAAGCAGAAGCAGA
>NW_012290438.1:0-12121 GCF_000151885.1 Dipodomys ordii | reverse complement strand
GAAGCAAAAGAAACAGAAGAAGGAGAAGAGCAGAAGCAGAAGCAGAAGGAGAAGAAGAAGCAGAAGGAGAAGCAGAAAGAGAAGCAGGAGAACCAGAAGAAGCAGGAGAAGCAGAAGCAGAAGAATCAGGAGAAGGCGAAGAAGCAGAAGCAGAATCTGAAGCAGAAGGAGAAACAGAAGAAGCACAATCTGAAGCAGAAGCAGAAGAAACAGAAATAGTAGAATAAGCAGAAGCAGAAGGAGAAGCACCAGGACAAGCAGAAGAACAAGAAGGAGAAGGCGAAAGATAAGGATTAGGAGTAGGAGAAGCAAAAGGATAAGCAAAAGCAGAAAGAGACGCAGAAGGAGAAGCAGCACGAGAAGTAGGAGAAGCAGGAGAAGCAGAAGCAAGAGAAGCAGAAGAAACAGAAGACGCAGAGCAGAATGAGAAGCAGAAGGAGAAATTGAAGCAGAAGGAGAAGGAGAAGCAGAAGGAGAAGCAGAAGGAGAAGGAGAAGGAGAAGCAGAAAGAGAAGCAGAAAGAGAAGCACAACGAGAAGCACAACGAGAAGCAGGAGAAGCAGAAGCAGGAGAAGCAGAAGCAGAAGAAACATAAGAAGGAGAAGAAGCAGAAGCAGAAGGAGAAGCAGAAACAGAAGGAAAATCAGAAATAGAAGCAGGAGCAGCAGCAGAAGCAGCAGCAGGAGAAGCAGAAGCAGAAGAAGCCGAAGAAACAGAAGCAGAACCTGAAGCATAAGGAGATACAGGAGAAGCAGAAGAAGCAGAATCTGGAGAAGCAGAAGGAGAAGCAGAAGCAGAAAGAGACGCAAAAGCAGAAGGAGAAGCATAAGGAGAAGCAGAAGAAACAGAAGAAGCAGAGGCAGTAGCAGAAGATGTAGAAGCAGAAGGAGAAGCAGAAGGAAAAGCAGAAGAACGAGAAGGAGAAGGAGAAGGAGAAACAGAAGGAGAAGCAGAAAGAGAAGCAGAAGAAGGAGCAGGAGAAGGAAAAGCAGCAGGAGAAGCAGAAAGAGAAGCAGAAAGAAAAGCAGAAGGAGAAGCAGGAGATGCAGAAACAGGAGAAGAACAAGCAGAAGAAACAGGAGAAGGACAAGAAGCAGAAGCAGAAGGAGAAGCAGAAAGAGAAGGAGGGGAAGCAGAAGAAGCAGAAGCAGGAGAAGCAGAAGCATAAGAATCCGAAGAAGCAGAAGCAGAACCTGAAGCAGAAGGAGAAGCAGGAGAAGCAGAAGAATCAGAATCTGGAGAAGCAGAATGAGAAGCAGAAGGAGAAGCAGAAGCAGAAAGAGAATCAAAAGCAGAAGGAGAAGCAGAAGAAACAGAAGAAGTAGAAGCAGTAGCAGTTGTAGCAGAAGCAGAAGGAAAAGCAGAAGAACAAGAAGGAGAAGGAGAAACAGAAGGAGAAGCAGAAGGAGAAGCAGAAAGAGAAGCAGGTAAAGCAGAAGAAGAAGAAGCAGAAGGAGAATCAGAAGGAGAAGCAGAAGAAGGAGAAGGAGAAGGAGAAGCAGAAGAAGATGCAGAAGGAGAAGCAGAAGAAGCAGAAGCAGAAGGAGAAGCAGGAAAAGCAGAAGAAGCAGAAGCAAAAGGAGAAGCAAAAGAAGGAGAAGGAGAAGCAGAGGCAGAAGAAGAAGCATAAGGACAAGCACAAGCAGAAGGAGATGCAGAAGGAGAAGCAGGAGAAGCAGAAGAAGCAGAAGCTGAAGGAGAAACAGAAGTAGGAGAAGGAGAAGGAGGAGAAGCAGAAGGAGAAACAGAAGCAGAATGAGAAACAGAAAGAGAAGCAGGAGGAGGACAAGAAGCAGAAGCAGGAGAAGCCAAAAGAGAAGAAGCAGAAACAGAAGCAGAAGGAGAAGCAGAATCAGAAGAAGCAGCAGAAGAAGTAGAACCAGAAATTCAGGCAGCAGAAACAGAAGAAGCAGAAGCAGAATGAGAAGCCAAAAGAGAAGCAGAAGAGGAAGTAGAAAAAACAGCAGAAGAAGCAGAAAAACAAGCAGGAGAAGCAGAAGCAGGAAGATAAGTAGAAGCAGAAGAAGCAGAAGAAGAAGAAGAAGAAGCAGTAGAAGCATAAGAAGCAGAAGCAGGAGAAGCAGAATTAGAAGGAAAAGAAGAAGCATAAGAAGCAGAAGCAGAGGGAGAAACAGAAGAAGAAGCAGCAGAAGGTGAAGCAGAAGGAGATGCAGAAGCAGAAAGAGAAGCAGAAATAGAAGGAGAAGAAGAAGGAGAAGTTGGAGAATCAGTAGAAGCAGAAGCAGAAGCAGAAAGAGAAGCAGAAGGAGAAGGAGAAGCAGAAGGAGAAGGACAAGCAGGAGAAGCAGAAGAAGCAGAAGCGGGAGAAGCAGAAGAAGAAGAAGAAACAGAAGAAGGAGAAGGAGCAGAAGGAGAAGCAGAAGCAGAAGGAGAAGCAGAAAGAGAAGCAGAAGAAGCAGAAGAAGCAGTAGCAGGAGAAGCAGAAGCAGAAGAAACAGAAGAAGCCGAAGAATCAGAAGGAGAACATGAAGCAGAAGGAGAAGCAGAAGCAGCAGAAGCTGGAAAAGCAGAAGCAGAAGAAACCGAACAAGCAGAAGAAGCAGAAGCAGAACGAGAAGCAGAAGAAGAGGGAGAAAGAGAAGGATTAGGAGTAGGAGGAGCAGAAGCAGAATAAGCAGCAGAAAGAGAAGGAGAAGCAGAAGGAGAAACAGAAGCAGAAGCAGGAGAAGCAGAAGCAGAAGCAGAATGAGAAGCACAAGAAGGAGGAATTGAAGGGGAAGGAGAATGAGACGGAGAAGCTTAAGGAGAAGTAGGAGAAGCAGAAGAAGAAGAAGCAGGAGAAGCAGAAACAGACGAAACAGAAAAAGTAGAAGAAGCAGAAGAAAAAGAAGCAGGAGAAGCAGAAGAAGGAGAAGGAGAAAGAGAAGGATTAGGACTAGGAGAAACAGAAGGATAAGAAGAAGTAGAAAGAGAAGCAGAAGGAGAAGCAGAAGAAGCAGAAGCAGGAGAAGAAGAAGCAGAATGAAAACAGAAGAAGGAGAAATTGAAACAGAAGAAGATGCAGAAGGAGAAGCAGAAGCATAATTAGAAGCAGAAGAAGGAGAAGCAGAAGGAGAAGCATAAGGAGAAACAGAAGGAGAAGCAGGAGAAGCAGAATCAAAAGAAATAGAAGAAGGATAAGAAGCAGAAGCAGAAAGAGAAGCAGAAACAGAAGGAGAAGCAGAAATAGAAGCAGAAGAAGCAGAAGCAGAACCTGAAGCAGAAGGAGAAGCAGGAGAAGCAGAAGAAGCAGAATCTGGAGAAGAAGGAGAACCAGAAGGAGAAGCAGAAGCAGAAAGAGAAGCAAAAGCAGAAGGAGAAGCAGAAAGAGAAACAGAAGAAACAGAAGAAGCAGAAGCAGAAGCAGTAGCAGAAGAAGCTGAAGATGCAGAAGCAGATAGAGAAGCAGCACGAATAGCAGAATATCGAGAAGGAGAAACAGAAGGAGAAGAAGAATGAGAAGCAGAAGGAGAAGCAGGAAAAACAATAGAAGCAGAAACAGACGGAGAAGCAGAAGAAGGAGAAGCAGAAGCAGAAGAAGAAGCAGAAGGAAAAGCACAAGCAGAAGGAGATGCAGAAGGAGTAGCAGGAGAAGCAGAAGAAGCAGAAGCAGAAGGAGAAGAAGAAGGAGAAGAAGCAGAATCAGAAGAAGCAGAAGGAGAAGTAGAAAGAGAAGCCGACGAAGAGAAGCAGAACGAGAAGCAGGAGAAGCAGAAGAAGCAGAGCGGGAGAAGCAGAAGAAGAAGAAACAGAAGAAATAGAAGGAGCAGAAGCAGAAGGAGGAGCAGAAGCAGAAGGAGAAGCAGAAAGAGAAGCAGGAAAAGCAGAAGAAGCAGAAGCAGGAGAAGCAGAAGCAGAAGAAACAGGAGAAGGACAAGAAGCAGAAGCAGAAGCAATAGGAGAAGAAGCAGAATCAGAAGAAGCAGAAGGAGAAATAGAAAGAGAAGCCGACGAAGAGAAGCAGAACGAGAAGCAGGAGAAGCAGAAGAAGCAGAGCGTGAGAAGCAGAAGCAAAAGAAACAGAAGAAATAGAAGGAGCAGAAGCAGAAGGAGAAGCAGAAGCAGAAGGAGAAGCAGAAAGAGAAGCAGGAGAAGCAGAAGAAGCAGCAGCAGGAGAAGGAGAAGAAACAGGAGAAGCCGAAGAAGCAGAAGCAGAATCTGAAGCAGGAGGAGAAACAGAAGAAGCACAATCTGAAGCAGAAGCAGAAGAAAATGAAATAGTAGAATAAGCAGAAGCAGAAGCAGCAGGAGAAGCAGAAGAAGAAGATGGAGAAGGCGAAAGAGGAAGATTAGGAGTAGGAGAAGCAAAAGGATAAGCAGAAGCAGAAAGAGACGCAGAAGGAGAAGCAGCAAGAGAAGTAGGAGAAGCAGGAGAAGCAGAAGAAACAGAAGACGCAGAAGCAGAATGAGAAGCAGAAGGAGAAATTGAAGCAGAAGCAGAAGGAGAAACAGAAGCAGAAGGAGAAGCAGAAGAAAGAGAAGGAGAAGGAGAAGCAGAAAGAGAAGCCAAACGAGAAGCAGGAGAAGCAGAAGCAGGAGAAGCAGAAACAGAAGAAACAGAAGAAAGAGAAGAAACAGAAGGAGAAGCAGAAACAGAAGGAAAAGCAGAAAGAGAAGCAGGAGAAGCAGAAGAAGCAGCAGCAGTAGAAGCAGAAGCAGAAGAAGCAGAAGCAGAACCTGAAGCAGAAGGAGAAGCAGGAGAAGCAGAATCTGGAGAAGCAGAAGGAGAAGCAGAAGCAGAAAGAGAAGCAAAAGCAGAAGGAGAAGCAGAACTAGAAGCAGAAGAAACAGAAGAAGCAGAGGCAGTAGCAGAAGAAGCAGAAGATGCAGAAGCAGAAGGAGAAGCAGAAGGAAAAGCAGAAGAACGAGAAGGTGAAGGAGAAGGAGAAACAGAAGGAGAAGCAGAAAGAGAAGCAGAAGAAGGAGCAGGAGAAGGAAAAGCAGCAGGAGAAGCAGAAAGAGCAGCAGAAGGAGGAGCAGGAGATGCAGAAACAGGAGAAGAACAAGCAGAAGAAACAGGAGAAGGACAAGAAGCAGAAGCAGAAGGAGAATCAGAAAGAGAAGGAGGGGAAGCAGAAGAAGCAGAAGCAGGAGAAGCAGAAGCATAAGAATCCGAAGAAGAAGAAGCAGAACCTGAAGCAGAAGGAGAAGCAGGAGAAGCAGAAGAAACAGAATCTTGAGAAGCAGAATGAGAAGCAGAAGGAGAAGCAGAAGCAGAAAGAGAATCAAAAGCAGAAGGAGAAGCAGAAGAAACAGAAGAAGTAGAAGCAGTAGCAGTTGTAGCAGAAGCAGAAGGAAAAGCAGAAGAACAAGAAGGAGAAGGAGAAACAGAAGGAGAAGCAGAAGGAGAAACAGAAAGAGAAGCAGGTAAAGCAGAAGAAGAAGAAGCAGAAGGAGAAGCAGAAGAAGGAGAAGGAGAAGCAAAAGGAGAAGCAGAAGCAGAAGAAGATGCAGAAGGAGAAGCAGAAGAAGCAGAAGCAGAAGGAGAAGCAGTAAAAGCAGAAGAAGCAGAAGCAAAAGGAGAAGCAAAAGAAGGAGAAGGAGAAGCAGAGGCAAAAGAAGAAGCATAAGGAGAAGCACAAGCAGAAGGAGATGCAGAAGGAGAAGCAGGAGAAGCAGAAGATGCAGAAGCTGAAGGAGAAGCAGAAGTAGGAGAAGGAGAAAGAGGAGAAGCAGAAGCAGAAGGAGAAGCAGAAGCAGAATGAGAAGCAGAAAGAGAAGCAGGAGGAGGACAAGAAGCAGAAGCAGAAGAAGCCGAAAGAGAAGAAGCAGAAACAGAAGCAGAAGGAGAAGCAGAAGCAGAAGGAGAAGCAGAAGAAGAAGTAGAACCAGAAATTCAGGCAGCAGAAACAGAAGAAGCAGAAGCAGAAGGAGAAGCAAAAAGAGAAGCAGAAGGGGAAGTAGAAAAAACAGCAGAAGAAGCAGAAAAACAAGCAGGAGAAGCAGAAGCAGGAAGAGAAGTAGAAGCAGAAAAAGAAGAAGAAGAAGCAGTAGAAGCATAAGAAGCAGAAGCAGGAGAAGCAGAACCAGAAGAAAAAGAAGAAGCATAAGAAGCAGAAGCAGAGGGAGAAACAGAAGAAGGAGAAGGAGCAGCAGAAGGTGAAGAAGAAGGAGATGCAGAAGCAGAAAGAGAAGCAGAAATAGAAGGAGAAGAAGAAGGAGAAGTTGGAGAATCAGAAGAAGCAGAAGCAGAAAGAGAAGCAGAAGAAGGAGAAGGAGAAGCAGAAGGAGAAGCACAAGCAGGAGAAGCAGAAGAAGCAGAAGCGGGAGAAGCAGAAGAAGAAGAAGAAACAGAAGAAGGAGAAGGAGCAGAAGGAGAAGCAGAAGCAGAAGGAGAAGCAGAAAGAGAAGCAGAAGAAGCAGAAGAAGCAGTAGCAGGAGAAGCAGAAGCAGAAGAAACAGAAGAAGCCGAAGAATCAGAAGGAGAACATGAAGCAGAAGGAGAAGCAGAAGCAGCAGAAGCTGGAAAAGCAGAAGCAGAAGAAACCGAACAAGCAGAAGAAGCAGAAGCAGAACGAGAAGCAGAAGAAGAGGGAGAAAGAGAAGGATTAGGAGTAGGAGGAGCAGAAGCAGAATAAGAAGCAGAAAGAGAAGGAGAAGCAGAAGGAGAAACAGAAGCAGAAGCAGGAGAAGCAGAAGCAGAATGAGAAGCACAAGAAGGAGGAATTGAAGGGGAAGGAGAATGAGACGGAGAAGCAGAAGGAGAAGTAGGAGAAGCAGAAGAAGAAGAAGCAGGAGAAGCAGAAACAGACGAAACAGAAAAAGTAGAAGAAGCAGAAGAAGAAGAAGCAGGAGAAGCAGAAGAAGGAGAAGGAGAAAGAGAAGGATTAGGACTAGGAGAAACAGAAGGATAAGAAGAAGCAGAAAGAGAAGCAGAAGGAGAAGCAGGAGAAGCAGAAGAAGCAGAAGCAGGAGAAGAAGAAGCAGAATGAAAAGCAGAAGAAGGAGAAATTGAAACAGAAGAAGATGCAGAAGGAGAAGCAGAAGCATAAGTAGAAGCAGAAGAAGGAGAAGCAGAAGGAGAAGCATAAGGAGAAACAGAAGGAGAAGCAGGAGAAACAGGAGAAGCAGAATCAAAAGAAATAGAAGAAGGATAAGAAGCAGAAGCAGAAAGAGAAGCAGAAACAGAAGGAGAAGCAGAAATAGAAGCAGAAGAAGCAGAAGCAGAACCTGAAGCAGAAGGAGAAGCAGGAGAAGCAGAAGAAGCAGAATCTGGAGAAGAAGGAGAACCAGAAGGAGAAGCAGAAGCAGAAAGAAAAGCAAAAGCAGAAGGAGAAGCAGAAAGAGAAACAGAAGAAACAGAAGAAGCAGAAGCAGAAGCAGTAGCAGAAGAAGCTGAAGATGCAGAAGCAGATAGAGAAGCAGCAGGAATAGCAGAATAACGAGAAGGAGAAACAGAAGGAGAAGAAGAATGAGAAGCAGAAGGAGAAGCAGGAAAAACAATAGAAGCAGAAACAGACGGAGAAGCAGAAGAAGGAGAAGCAGAAGCAGAAGAAGAAGCAGAAGGAAAAGCACAAGCAGAAGGAGATGCAGAAGGAGTAGCAGGAGAAGCAGAAGAAGCAGAAGCAGAAGGAGAAGAAGAAGGAGAAGAAGCAGAATCAGAAGAAGCAGAAGGAGAAGTAGAAAGAGAAGCCGACGAAGAGAAGCAGAACGAGAAGCAGGAGAAGCAGAAGAAGCAGAGCGGGAGAAGCAGAAGAAGAAGAAACAGAAGAAATAGAAGGAGCAGAAGCAGAAGGAGGAGCAGAAGCAGAAGGAGAAGCAGAAAGAGAAGCAGGAAAAGTAGAAGAAGCAGAAGCAGGAGAAGCAGAAGCAGAAGAAACAGGAGAAGGACAAGAAGCAGAAGGAGAAGAAGCAGAATCAGAAGAAGCAGAAGGAGAAATAGAAAGAGAAGCCGACGAAGAGAAGCAGAACGAGAAGCAGGAGAAGCAGAAGAAGCAGAGCGTGAGAAGCAGAAGCAAAAGAAAGAGAAGAAATAGAAGGAGCAGAAGCAGAAGGAGAAGCAGAAGCAGAAGGAGAAGCAGAAAGAGAAGCAGGAGAAGCAGAAGAAGCAGCAGCAGGAGAAGCAGAAGAAACAGGAGAAGCCGAAGAAGCAGAAGCAGAATCTGAAGCAGGAGGAGAAACAGAAGAAGCACAATCTGAAGCAGAAGCAGAAGAAAATGAAATAGTAGAATAAGCAGAAGCAGAAGCAGCAGGAGAAGCAGAAGAAGAAGATGGAGAAGGCGAAAGAGGAAGATTAGGAGTAGGAGAAGCAAAAGGATAAGCAGAAGCAGAAAGAGACGCAGAAGGAGAAGCAGCAAGAGAAGTAGGAGAAGCAGGAGAAGCAGAAGAAACAGAAGACGCAGAAGCAGAATGAGAAGCAGAAGGAGAAATTGAAGCAGAAGCAGAAGGAGAAACAGAAGCAGAAGGAGAAGCAGAAGAAGGAGAAGGAGAAGGAGAAGCAGAAAGAGAAGCCAAACGAGAAGCAGGAGAAGCAGAAGCAGGAGAAGCAGAAACAGAAGAAACAGAAGAAAGAGAAGAAACAGAAGGAGAAGCAGAAACAGAAGGAAAAGCAGAAAGAGAAGCAGGAGAAGCAGAAGAAGCAGCAGCAGTAGAAGCAGAAGCAGAAGAAGCAGAAGCAGAACCTGAAGCAGAAGGAGAAGCAGGAGAAGCAGAATCTGGAGAAGCAGAAGGAGAAGCAGAAGCAGAAAGAGAAGCAAAAGCAGAAAGAGAAGCAAAAGCAGAAGGAGAAGCAGAAGAAACAGAAGAAGCAGAGGCAGTAGCAGAAGAAGCAGAAGATGCTGAAGCAGAAGGAGAAGCAGAAGGAAAAGCAGAAGAACGAGAAGGTGAAGGAGAAGGAGAAACAGAAGGAGAAGCAGAAAGAGAAGCAGAAGAAGGAGCAGGAGAAGGGAAAGCAGCATTAGAAGCAGAAAGAGCAGCAGAAGGAGGAGCAGGAGATGCAGAAACAGGAGAAGCCTAAGCAGAACAAACAGGAGAAGGACAAGAAGCAGAAGCAGAAGGAGAAGCAGATACAGAAGGAGAAGCAGAAAGAGAAGGAGGGGAAGCAGAAGAAGCTGAAGCAGGAGAAGCAGAAGCATAAGAATCCGAAGAAGCAGAAGGAGAACCTGAAGCAGAAGGAGAAGCAGGAGAAGCAGAAGAAGCAGAATCTGGAGAAGCAGAAGGAGAAGCAGAAGGAGAAGCAGAAGCAGAAAGAGAATCAAAAGCAGAAGGAGAAGCAGAAGAAACAGAAGAAGTAGAAGCAGTAGCAGTTGTAGCAGAAGCAGAAGGAGAAGCAGAAGGAAAAGCAGAAGAACAAGAAGGAGAAGGGAAACAGAAGGAGAAGCAGTAGGAGAATAAGAAGGAGAAGCAGAAGGAGAAGCAGAAGCAGAAGAAGATGCTGAAGGAGAAGCTGAAGAAGCAGAAGCAGAAGGAGAAGCAGGAAAAGCAGAAGAAGCAGAAGCAAAAGGAGAAGCAAAAGAAGGAGAAGGAGAAGCAGAGGCAGAAGAAGAAGCATAAGGAAAAGCACAAGCAGAAGGAGATGCAGAAGGAGAAGCAGGAGAAGCAGAAGAAGCAGAAGATGAAGGAGAAGCAGAAGTAGGAGCAGGAGAAGGAGGAGAAACAGAAGCAGAAGGAGAAGCAGAAGCGGAATGAGAAGCAGAAAGAGAAGCAGGAGAAGCACAAGAAGCAGAAGCAGGAGTAGCCGAAAGAGAAGAAGCAGAAGAAGCAGAATCAGAAGCAGAAGTAGAAGCAGAAGCAGAAGGAGAAGCAGCAGAAGAAGTAGAACCAGAAATTCAGGCAGGAGAAACAGAAGAAGCAGAAACAGAAGCAGAAGAAGAAGCAAAAAGAGAAGCAGTAGGAGAAGTAAAAGAAGCAGCAGAAGGAGAAGCAGCAGAAGAAGCAGAAAAACAAGCAGGAGAAGCAGAAGCAGAAAGAGAAGTAGAAGCAGAAGAAGCAGAAGCAGAAGAAGAAGCAGTAGAAGCACAAGAAGCAGAAGCTGGAGAAGCAGAAGCAGAAGATAAAGAAGAAGCATAAGAAGCAGAAGCAGAGGGAGAAACAGAAGAAGGAGAAAGAGCAGCAGAATGTGAAGCAGAAGGAGATGCAGAAGCAGAAAGAGAAGCAGAAACAGAAGGAGAAGAAGAAGAAGTTGGAGAATCAGAAGAAGCAGAAGCAGAAGCAGAAAGAGAAGGAGAAAAAAGAGAAGGAGAAGCAGAAGGAGAAGGACAAGCAGGAGAAGCAGAAGAAGCAGAAGCGGGAGGAGCAGAAGAAGAAGAAACAGAAGAAAGAGAAGGAGCAGAAGGAGAAGCAGAAGCAGAAGGATAAGCAAAAAAGAAGCAGAAGAAGCAGTAGCAGGAGAAGCAGAAGCAGAAGAAACAGAAGAAGCCCAAGAACCAGAAGGAGAACCTGAAGCAGAAGGAGAAGCAGAAGCAGCAGAAGCTGGAAAAGTAGAAGCAGAAAAACAGAACAAGCAGAAGAAGCAGAAGAAGAACGAGAAGCAGAAGAAGAACAAGGAGAAAGAGAAGGATTAGGAGTAGGAGAAACAGAAGGATAAGCAGAAGCAGAAAGAGAAGGAGAATGAGAAGGAGAAGCAGAAGAAGCAGAAGAAGCAGAAGCAGGAGAAGCAGAAGCAGAATGAAAAGCAGAAGAAGGAGAAATTGAAACAGAAGATGCAGAAGAAGAAGCAGAAGCAGTAGTAGAAGCAGAAGAAGGAGAAGCAGAAGGAGAAGCATAAAGAGAAACAGAAGGAGAAGCAGGAGAAGCAGAAGCAGGAGAAGCAGAATCAGAAGAAATAGAAGAAGGAGAAGAAGCAGAAGCAGAAAGAGAAGCAGAAACAGAAGGAGAAGCAAAAATAGAAGCAGAAGAAGCCGAAGAAGCAAAAGCAGAACCTAAAGCAGAAGGAGAAGCAGGAGAAGCAGAAGAAGCAGAATCTGGAGAAGAAGGAGAACCAGAAGGAGAAGCAGAAGCAGAAAGAGAAGCAAAAGCAGAAGGAGAAGCAGAAGGAGAAGCAGAAGAAACAGAAGAAGCAGAATCAGTAGCAGAAGAAGCTGAAGATGCAGAAGCAGAAAGAGAAGCAGAAGGAATAGCAGAAGAACGAGAAGGAGAAACAGAAGGAGAAGCAGAAGGAGACGCAGGAAAAGCAGAAGAAACAGAAGCAGACGGAGAAGAAGGAGAAGGAGAAGCTGAAGCAGAAGAAGAAGCAGAAGGAAAAGCACAAGCAGAAGGAGATGCAGAAGGAGAAGTAGAAGATGCAGAAGAAGCAGAAGCAGAAGGAGAAGAGAAGGAGAAGAATCAGAATCAGAAGAAGCAGAAGCAGAAATAGAAAGAGAAGCCGACGAAGACAAGCAGAACGAGAAGCAGGAGAAGCAGGAGAAGCACAAGCGGGAGAAGCAGAAGAAGAAGAAACAGAAGAAGGAGAAGGAGCAGAAGCAGAAGGAGAAGCAGAAAGAGAAGCAGGAAAAGCAGAAGAAGCAGAAGCAGGAGAAGCAGAAGGAGAAGAAACAGGAGAAGGACAAGAAGCAGAAGGAGAAGCAGAAACAGAAGGAGAAGCAGAAAGAGAAAGAGGGGAAGCAGAAGAAGCAGAAGCAGGAGAAGCAGAAGCATAAGAATCCGAAGAAGCAGAAGCAGAACCTGAAGCAGAAGGAGAAGCAGGAGAAGCAGAAGAAGCCGAATCTGGAGAAGCAGAATGAGAAGCTGAATTAGAAGCAGAAGCAGAAAGAGAACCAAAAGCAGAAGGAGAAGCAGAAGAAACAGAAGAAGCAGAAGCAGTAGCAGTTGCAGCAGAAGCAGAAGGAGAAGCAGAAGGAAAAGCAGAAGAACGAAAAAGAGAAGGAGAAACAGAAGGAGAAGCAGAAGGAGAAGCAGAAGAAGCAGAAGGAGAAGCAGAAGGAGAAACAGAAGCAGAAGAAACATCAGAAAGAGAAGCAGAAGCAGAAGAAGATGCAGAAGGAGAAGCAGGAGAAGCAGAAGAAGCAGAAGCAGAAGGAGAAGTAGAAGAAGGAGAAGGAGAAGGAAGAGCCGCAGAAGCAATAGGAGAAGCAGAAAGAGAAGCAGAAGCAGAATGATTAGCAGAAAGAGGAGCAGTAGAAGCAGAAAAAGCAGGAAAAGCAGAAGCAGAAGAAAGAGAAGAAGATGAAGAAGAAGAAGAAGC
>NW_012290437.1:0-2025 GCF_000151885.1 Dipodomys ordii | reverse complement strand
ATTCAGCTTTATTATGGTATAATCGTATCTAAATCTACTCATCTAAATTAACTTCAGTTGCTTTGAGTCATCTCTAAAGACATTTTTCTATATATGATATCAGAAGTTTGTGTTTTCACAAGGTGCGAAATATGAGTGATTATCAAACACCTAGATATCTCTGGAGAATATTGTTCCACCCGCTCAATAATCTCATATGTAAGTTCAAGGAATAAAAGTCAGTCAGAAAAATCTTGTAAAATGGTGTAGCTTGAGCCTTCATAATAGCTTTGAATGGTATTACCATGTTCAATGAAGATAGCATAGTTCTACTATAAGAACAGACACATAGAAGAAGTTAACATATTTTTCAAAAATAAATTCTTAGTTTTATGGTCCACAGATTTTGAAAAGGATGCTATGACTTTATGAAATAAAAACAGAATCTTAAATGGTTGTATTGGAACTATTGCCTCTCTAGATTTAAAGAATGATCTTAGACTACTACCTCAATCCTTAGTTGGTTTGTTTGTATGTCGGTCATAGGATTTTAACTCTGGGATTAGGCACTGTCCATGTGCTCTTCAGCTCAAGGTGAGCAGTCTTCCACTTGAGCAACAGCAAAACTTCCGGTTTTCTGGTGGTTTATTGGAGATAAGAATCCCATGGACTTTCCTTCCAGGGCTGGCTTTAAACCATGATGCTCAGATCTCAGCCTCCTGAGTAGCTAGGATTACAGGCATGAGCCACCGGCACCTGGCCTACCTCAAACCTTATAAAGAATGAATATCAAGCTAAATGTGAGATGTAAAAACCTATAAAACATAAATGTAAATAATTCATGACATTGGATCAGTAAAGGTTTCTAAAAATTTGACATGGAAAACATTAGTGGCTAAAGAAAATCAAGAACTGGATTATATCAAGTGATAACCTTTCATAATTCAAGGGACACTATAACAGAAATGAAAACATATTCAACAGGTAAAGGGCAAATATTTGTTAATGCTACAATTTTAATGCTACAATGATTCTGAAACTTAAGTATTTTTATATCTTCTAATTCTATATAATTTTTTTCCTGAATAGGATATTTCTTTAAATAACATAATTAAATTAATAGTCAATAGGAGGAGCATATGAAATAAGCTCCTCTTTAGTGTCTAAGAAATGATAAAAAGAAAACTCACTAGTATGACCATAATATAAAAAGAGGACGCAAAATATAGTAATGCATTTGTGGAGAAGCTGATATACTTCTCATAGTGATCGATTTATATAATACTGTAATCATTTTAGCAAGCAAGTTTTCAAGTCTACAAAAGGTGACAGAGAATTGTGTAGGATCCAGGCATTACACTTCTATGAATGTATTAAACAGAAGTAAAAAACTTTTTTTGGACCGAGAATGTAGTTAATTGACAGTGAACTTGAATAGTATGTGTGAGACCCTGGAAATGATCCCAAAAAACAAATTTTGAAAAGACACACTATAGAGGATGTATGCAGGGCAAATTCCTGTAAATGAATTTTATATCTATTTTACTGTTATAAAATTTATAGCATTTCTATTTGAAGAAATGCAAGTTTGTGAAAATTAGGCTTTGAAAACCTATGAAGGAACAATTCACTTCCAAAGCACTAAAATGTATACAGTAAAAGGAGATAAAATATTGTAAGTGAATTGTATGTCAGGAAAAAAAAACTATTGTTAAAACTTCTTCACACAAAATGCAGAATATCTAAAAAGATGTTTTTGGTGTTGGCTAAAATCTCTTTGTAAACTACTGCATTTAAAACAGAGATGTGATTTCTGTTTAATTTTAGGGGATTTTGTCCGTTTAAGTTTATGCAGAGACAACTCAATCCAAAAATATGTGTGATAACTGGAATACCTAGGAATTATGCATCACTTCTAAGTAAGTTTTTATTGTGAAAATATAGTACAGAGAGGTTACAATTTCATGGACAAGATAATTGGTACATTTCTTATCAAGCATTGTAGTCTCTCTCTGTTTCCCTTCCCATCCCTTCCCATCTTCCCTC
>NW_012290436.1:0-12125 GCF_000151885.1 Dipodomys ordii | reverse complement strand
ACAGCGGGACGCAGCGGGGGACAAAGCAGGGACACAGCGGGATAAAGCGGAAACTCAGCGGGACAAAGCGGGGGACACAGCGTGGGACACACCGGGATAGAGCAGGCACACAGCGGTACACAGCGGGACACCGCGGGGACACAGCGGGACACAGCTGGACACAGCGCGAGACACAACGGGACACAGCGGAGGACAGAGAGGAACACAGCGGGGGACAAAGCGGGAGACACAGCGGGACACAGCCGGGGACAAAGCGGGACACTGCTGGACACAGAGGGGACAGAGCGGGACACAGCGGGGACAGAGCGGGACACAGCGGGGACACAGCGGGACACAGCGGGTGACACAGCGGGTGAGAGCTGGTACACACCGGGGGACAGCGGGGACACAGCGGGACACAGCGGGACACAGCAGGAGACACAGTGGGACACAACGGGGGACACAGTGGGACACAGCGAGGACACAGCGGAGGACACAGCAAGGACACAGCGGGATAGAGCGGGACACAACGGGACACAGCGGGACACAGCGGGTGACACAGCGGGTGAGAGCTGGTACACACTGGGGGACAGCGGGGATACAGCAGGACACAGCGGGACACAGCAGGAGACACAGCGGGACACAACGGGGGACAGAGCGAGGACACAGTGGGACACAGTGGGGACACAGCGGGACACAGCGGGACACAGCAGGAAACACAGCGGGGACACAGCGGGGGACAGAGCGAGGACACAGTGGGGACACAGCATGGACAAAGCGGGGGACAGCGGGGACACAGCGGGACACAGCGGGACACAGGGGGACTCAGCGGGGGACACACCGGGACACAGCGGGGGACATAGAGGCGGACACAGGGCGACACGGCGGGACACAGCGGGGAACACAGAGGGCGACACAGCGGGGGACCCAGAGGGCGACACAGCGAGACACAGCGGGGGACACAGCGAGGACACAGCTGGACACAGCAGGACACAGCGGGGGACACAGTGGGACACAGTGGAACACAGCAGGGACACAGCGGGGGACACAGCGTGGACACAGCTGGACACAGAGGGACAAAACGGAACACAGCGGGACACGGCGGGGGACATAGCGGGGGACTGCGCGGACATACTGGGGGACAGCGGGACACAGCGGGACACAGCGGGGAAACACAGCGGGAGCACAGCGGGACACAGCAGGGGACAGCGGGGGACAAAGCGGGAGACACAGCGGGACACAGCGGGGGACATAGAGGCGGAAACAGCCGGACACAGTGGGGACTGAACAGTACACAGCGCGGACACAGCGGAGGTCACATCGGGGGACAAAGCGAGACACCACGGGACACAGCGGGAACAGAGGGGACACAGCAGGACACAGCGGGACACACGGGGGGACACAGCGGGGACACAGCGTTACACAGCAGGGACACAGCGGGGGACACAGTGAGGACACAGCGGGATAGACCGGGAAACAACGGGACACAGCGGGACCCAGCGGGAGACACAACGGGACACAGCGTGGGACAGAGCGGGACACAGTGGGGGACAAAGCGGGAGACACAGCGGGACACAGCGAGGGACACAGCGGGCCACTGCGGGACACAGTGGGGACTGAGCAGGACACAGCGGGGACACAGCGGGTTACAGCTGGTACACACCGGGAAACAGCCGGGACACAAAGGGACACAAAGGGACACAGCGGGGACACACCGGGGACACAGCAGGACACAGCGGGGGACACAGCGGGGACACAGCGGGGAAAGAGTGGGGACACAGCGGGACACAGCATGGACACAGCGGGACACAGCGGGGGACACAGCAGGACACAGCCAGACCCAGCGGTAACAAAGCTGGGACACAGCGGGACACAGTGGGACAGAGCGGTGACACAGCGGGGGACAGAGGGCACACCGGGGGACAATGGGGACACAGCAGGACAGAGCGGGGTAGCGGGGACACAGCGGGTCACAGCGGGTCACAGCGGGACACAGCGGGGACACAGCAGGGGACAGCAGGCACACAGCAGGCACACAGCGGGACACAGCGGGACACAGCAGGACACAGCGGGGGACACAGCGGGGGACACAGCAGGACCCAGCAGGGGACACAGCGGGGACACAGCGGGACAAAGCGGGGACCCAGCGGGACCCAGTGGGACACAGCAGGGGACACACCGGTATACAGAAGACACACAGAGGGACACAGAGGAACACAGCAGGGACATAGCGGGGGACACAGTATGACATAGCTGGGACATTGCAGGACACAGTGGGGGACACAGCGGGGTACAAAGAGGCAGACACAGCAGGACAGAGCGGGACACATCGAGGACACCCGGGGACACAGCGGGGACAGAGCAGTAAAAAAGCTAGGACACAGCGGGACACAGCGGGACACAACGGGGACACAGCGGGACACAGCATGGACACAGTGTGACTCAGCGGGGGACACAGCGGGACACAGCGGGGGACATAGGGGCGGACACAGCGGGATACAGCGGGACACAGCGGGTCACAGCGGGGGACACAGCGGGGACACAGCGGGACACAGCGGGGACACAGCGGGGACAGAGCAGTAAAAAAGCTAGGACACAGCGGGACACAGCAGGACACAGCGGGACACAACGGGGACACAGCGGGATACAGCATGGACACAGTGTGACTCAGCGGGGGACACAGCGGGACACAGCGGGGGACATAGGGGCGGACACAGCGGGATACAGCGGGACACAGCGGGTCACAGCGGGGGACACAGCGGGGACACAGCGGGACACAGCGGGGACTCAGCAGGGGACACAGCGGGGACACAGAGGGGGACAGCAAGCACACAGCGGGACCCAGCGGGACACAACGGGACACAGCGGGGGACACAGCGGGGGACACAGCGGGGGACACAGCGGGACGCAGCGGGGGACAAAGCAGGGACACAGCGGGATAAAGCGGAAACTCAGCGGGACACAGCGGGGGACACAACGTGGGACACACCGGGATAGAGCAGGCACACAGCGGTACACAGCGGGACACAGTGGGGGACATAGCGGGACACAGCGGGACAAAACGGGACACAGCGGGACACAGCGGGGACACAGCAGGGGACACAGCGGGAGACAGTGGGGACACAGCCGGACACAACAGGATACAGCAAGAAACAGCGGGGACACGGTGAGGACACAGCGGGACACAGCGGGACACAGCAGTTGACACAGCAGTGGACACAACGGGACACACTGGGGGACAACGGGGACACAGCGGGACACAGCGGGACAAAGCGGAGACACAGCGAGTACACAGCTTTACACAGAGGGACACAGCGCGGACTTAGTGGGGACACTTTGTGGACACAGTTGGATACAGCGATGACACAGCGGGGAACACAGCGGGGGACAGCGGGGACACTCCGGGGGAAAGCACGACACAGCGCGGAACATAGCGGGACACAGCAGGGACACAGCGGGGGACAGCGGGGACACTGGGGACACAGCGGGACACAGCGGGGACACAGCGGGGACACAGCGGGACACAGCGGAGACACATCAGGGAACACAGCGGGGACACAGCGGTACACAGGTGGCACAGCGGGCACACAGCGGGACACAGAGGGACACAACGGATCACAGCGAGGAACACAGTAGGACACAGCAGGGGACACAGCGGGGACAAAGCGGGACACAGAGGGACACAGCAGGGACACAGCGGGACACAGCGGGGGACACAGCAAGGGACACAGCGGGACACAGCGGGGGACACAGTGGGACACAGTGGGACACAGCGGGACATAGCAAGACACAGCAGCGGACACAGCGGGGAACAAAGGAGACACTCCGGGGGACAGCAGGGACAAGGCGGGACTCAGCGGGGGACAGTGGGAACACAGCGGGACACAACGGGACACAGCGGGACACAGCAGGGGACAGCAGGGACACAGCGGGACACAGTGGGTGACAGAGGGGACACAGCGGGACACATGGGGACACAGCGGGACACAGCAGGGGACACAGCTGTGCCACAGCATGGGACACAGCGGGACACAGCGGGACACAGCGGGGATACAGCGGGGGACACAGCGGAGGACAGCGGGGACACTCCGGGTGATAGCGGGACACAGAGGGGAACACAGCGGGACACAGCGGGGACATAGCGGGGGACACAGCGAGACACAGCAGGGGACACAGCGGGGACACAGCGGGGACACATCGGGGACACATTGGGACACAGCGGGACACAGCGGGGACACAGCAGGGACACAGCGGGGTACATAGCAGGATACAGCGGGGACACAGCGGGGACACAGCGGGGACACAGCAGGACAAAGCGGGGACACAGCGGGACACAGCAGGGGACACAGAGGCCAACACAGCAGGACACAGCGGACACAGCGGGACACAGCGGGACACAGCGGGGGACACAGCGGGAACACAGCGGGACACAGTGGGGACACAGCAGGGTACATAGCAGGACACAGTGGGACACAGCGAGGGTCACAGCGAGGATACAGCGGGACACAGGAGGACACAGCGGGGACACAGCGGGGGACACAGCATGGACACAGCGGGGCACAGCAGGGAAATAGTGGAGGACGCAGCGGGGGACACAGCGGGATACAGAAGGACACAGCAAGGACACAGCGGAAAACAGGAGGACACAGCGGGGACACAGTGGGGACACAGCGGGGGACACAGTGGGACACAGCGGGGACACAGAGGGACTCAGCAGTTACACAGCGAGGACACAGCGGGGACCCAGCGGGACAGAGCGGGACACAGCAGGGACAAAGTGAGAACAGAGCGGGACACAGCGTCAACACAGCGGGGACACAGCAGGACACAGTGGGGGAGAGCGAGGACACAGAGCGACACAGCGGGACACATCGGGGACACAGCGGGGACACAGAGGGGGACAGCAAGCACACAGCGGGACACAGCGGGACACAACGGGACACAGCGGGGGACACAGCGGGGGACACAGCGGGGGACACAGCGGGACGCAGCGGGGGACAAAGCAGGGACACAGCCGGACAAAGCGGAAACTCAGCGGGACAAAGCGGGGGACACAGCGTGGGACACACCGGGATAGAGCAGGCACACAGCGGTACACAGCGGGACACCGCGGGGACACAGCGGGACACAGCTGGACACAGCGCGAGACACAACGGGACACAGCGGAGGACAGAGAGGAACACAGCGGGGGACAAAGCGGGAGACACAGCGGGACACAGCCGGGGACAAAGCGGGACACTGCTGGACACAGAGGGGACAGAGCGGGACACAGCGGGGACAGAGCGGGACACAGCGGGGACACAGCGGGACACAGCGGGTGACACAGCGGGTGAGAGCTGGTACACACCGGGGGACAGCGGGGACACAGCGGGACACAGCGGGACACAGCAGGAGACACAGTGGGACACAACGGGGGACACAGTGGGACACAGCGAGGACACAGCGGAGGACACAGCAAGGACACAGCGGGATAGAGCGGGACACAACGGGACACAGCGGGACACAGCGGGTGACACAGCGGGTGAGAGCTGGTACACACTGGGGGACAGCGGGGATACAGCAGGACACAGCGGGACACAGCAGGAGACACAGCGGGACACAACGGGGGACAGAGCGAGGACACAGTGGGACACAGTGGGGACACAGCGGGACACAGCGGGACACAGCAGGAAACACAGCGGGGACACAGCGGGGGACAGAGCGAGGACACAGTGGGACACAGCATGGACAAAGCGGGGGACAGCGGGGACACAGCGGGACACAGCGTGACACAGGGTGACTCAGCCGGGGACACAGCGGGACACAGCGGGGGACATAGAGGCTGACACAGGGCGACACGGCGGGACACAGCGGGGAACACAGAGGGCGACACAGCGGGGGACCCAGAGGGCGACACAGCGAGACACAGCGAAACACAGCGGGGGACACAGCGAGGACACAGCGGGACACAGCGGGACACAGCAGGGGACACAGTGGGACACAGCGGGACACAGTGGAACACAGCAGGGACACAGCGGGGGACACAGCGTGGACACAGCTGGACACAGATGGACAAAACGGAACACAGCGGGACACGGCGGGGGACATAGCGGGGGACAGCGCGGACATACTGGGGGACAGCGAGACACAGCAGGACACAGCGGGGGAACACAGCGGGGGCACAGTGGGACACAGCAGGGGAAAGCGGGGGACAAAGCGAGAGACACAGCGGGACACAGTGGGGGACATAGAGGCGGAAACAGCCGGACACAGTGGGGACTGTGGGGACACAGCGGAGGTCACATCGGGGGACAAAGCGAGACACCACGGGACAAAGCAGGAAACAGAGGGGACACAGCAGAACACAGCGGGACACACCGGGGGACACAGCGGGGACACAGCATTACACAGCAGGGACACAGCGGGGGACACAGTGAGGACACAGCGGGATAGAGCGGGACACAAAGGGACCCAGTGGGACCCAGCAGGAGACACAACGGGACACAGCGTGGGACAGAGCAGGACACAGTGGGGGACAAAGCAGGAGACACAGCGGGACACAGCGAGGGACACAGCGGGACACTGCGGGACACAGTGGGGACTGAGCAGGACACAGCGGGGACACAGCGGGTGACAGCTGGTACACACCGGGAAACAGCGGGGACACAAAGGGACACAAAGGGACACAGCGGGGACACAGCAGGGACACAGCAGGACACAGCGGGGGACACAGCGGAGACACAGCGGGGAAACAGCAGGGACACAGCGGGACACAGTGTGGACAAAGCAGAACACAGCGGGGACACAGCGGGACACAGCGGGACACAGCGGGGGAGAGCGGGGGACACAGCAGGACACAGCCAGACCCAGCGGTAACAAAGCTGGGACAGAGCGGGACACAGCAGGACACAGTGGGACAGAGCGGTGACACAACGGGGGACAGAGGGCACACCGGGGGACAATGGGGACACAGCAGGACAGAGCGGGGTAGCGGGGACACAGCGGGTCACAGCGGGACACAGCGGGGACACAGCGGGGACACAGCAGGGGACAGCAGGCACACAGCGGGACACAGCGGGACACAGCAGGACACAGCGGGGGACACAGAGGGGGACACAGCAGGACCCAGCAGGGGACACAGCGAGGACACAGCGGGACAAAGCGGGGACTCAGCGGGACCCAGTGGGACACAGCAGGGGACACACCGGTATACAGAAGACACACAGCGGGACACAGAGGGACACAGCAGGGAAATAGCGGGGGACACAATGGGACATAGCCGGGACACAGCAGGACACAGTGGGGGACACAGCGGGGTACAAAGAGGCAGACGCAGCAGGACAGAGCGGGACACATTGGGGACACCCGGGGACACAGCGGGACACAGCTGGGACCCAGCGGGACACAGCGGGACACAGCGGGGACACAGCGGGGACACAGCGGGGACAGAGCAGTAAAAAAGCTGGGACAGAGCGGGACACAGTGGGACACAGCGGGACACAACGGGGACACAGCGGGACACAGCATGGACACTGCGGGACACAGCAGGACACAGCAGGACACAGTGTGACTCAGCGGGGGACACAGCGGGACACAGCGGGGGACATAGGGGCGGACACAGCGGGACACAGCGGGACACAAGCGGGACACAGCGGGTCACAGCGGGGACACAGCGGGACACAGCGGGGACTCAGCAGGGGACACAGCAGGGGACACAGCGTGGACACAGCGGGACACAACGGGTGACACAGCGGGATAGAGCGGGGGACACAGCGGGACACAGCGGGACACAGAGGGGGACACAGCCTGGGATAGCGGGGACACACCGGGGGACAGCGGGGACAAAGAGGGACACTGCCAGGGACAGCGGGGACACAGGGGCGACACAGTGGGGACACAGCGGGACACACCAGGGACACAGCGGGGACACAGCGGGACACCGCAGGGACACAGCGGGACACAGCGGGGGACACAGCGGGACACAGCTAGACCCAGCGGTAACAAAGCTGGGACACAGCGGGACACAGCGGGACACAGTGGGACACAGGGGTGACAGAGCCGGGGAAAGAGGACACACCGGGGGACAATGGGGAAACAGCGGGACAGAGCGGGGGTAGCGGGGACACAGCGGGTCACAGCGGGACACAGGGGGGACACAGCGGGGACACAGCGGGGGACAGCAGGCACACAGGGGGACACAGCGGGACACAGCAGGACACAGCTCGGGACACAGTGGGGGATACAGCAGGAAGCAGTGGGGGACACAGTGGGGACAAAGCGGGACAAAGTGCGGACCCAGCGGGACCCAGTGGGACACAGCGGGGGACACACCGGGATACAGAATACACACAGCAGGACAAGGCGGGACACAGCAGGGGACATAGCAGGGGACAGTGGGGGACAAAGCGGGAGACAGAGCGGAACACAGTGGGCTACACAGCGGGACAGTGGGGGACACAATGGGGATAGAGGGACACAGCGGGGACACAGCGGAGGACACAGCGGGGGACAAAGTGAGAGACCACGGGACACAACGGGACAATGCGGGGACACAATGGGGACACAGCGGGGACACAGCCGGGACACAGCAAGGACACAGCGGGGGACAAAGCGGGACACAGAGGGACACAGCGGGACACAGCGGAGACACAGCAGAACACAGCGGGACACAGTGGGACACAGTGGGACTCAGCAGGGGACACAGCGGGACACAGCGGGACACAGTGGGGGACACAGCGGGAGACAAAGGGGCAGATACAGCAGGACAGAGCGGGACACATCGGGGACACAGCGGATACACAGCAGGACACAGGGGGGACCCAGCAGGACACAGTGGGGGACACCAAGCACACAGGGGGACACAGCGGGCCACAGCGGGCCACAGCGGGGAACACAGCCGGGGACGCAGCGGGGGACAAAGCGGGGACACAGCGGGACATAGTGGGAACCAAGTGGGACAAAGCGGGGGAAACAGCGGGGGACACACCGGGATACAGCAGGGAACACAGTGGTACACAGCGGGACACAGCGGGACACAGCGGGACACAGCAAGGACATAGCGGGGGAGACAGCGGGACACAGCAAGGACACAGCAGGACACAGCGGAGGACATAGCAGGGGATACAGCGGGGGACACAGTGGGACAAAGCGGGACATAGTGGGACGCAGCGGGGGACAAAGCGGGGACACAGTGGGACAAAGCGGGAACCAAGCGGGATACAGCGGGGGACACAGCGGGGGACACACCGGGATACAGCAGGTACACAGCGGGACACAGCAGGACACAGCGGGACACAGCAAGGACATAGCGGGGGACACAGCGGGAGACAGCCGGGACACAGCAGGAAACAGCGGAGGACACAGCGGAGGACACAGCAGGGGACACAGCGGGACACAGCGGGGACCCAGCAGGACAGAGGTGGACACAGAGGGGACAAAGTGAGAACAGAGCGGGACACAGTGTCGACACAGCGGGGACACAGCGGGACACAGCGGGGGAGAGCGGGGACACAGAGGGACACAGTGGGGCACAGCGGGGACACAGCGGGGACACAGCAGGGGACAGCAAGCACACAGCGGGACACAGCGGGACACAGCGGGACACAGCGGGGACACAGTGGGGGACACAGCGGGGGACAAAGTGGGGACAGCGGGACATGGTGGGAACCCAGCAGGACACAGCGGGGGACACAGCAGTGGACACAGCAGGGGACACACCGGGATACAGCAGGCACACAGCGGGACACAGCGGGACACAGCGGGACACAGCAAGGACATAGCAGGGGACACAGCGGGACACAGCCGGGACAGAGCAGGGACACAGCAGGACACAGCGGAGGACACAGCAGGGGACACAGCGGGACACAGTGGGACACAGTGGGGGACACAGCGGAGGACAAAGAGGCGGACAAAACAGGACCGAGCGGGACACATCGGGGACACAGCGGGGACCCAGCGGGACACAGCGGGACACAGCGGGGAAAAAGTGAGAACAGAGCGGGACACAGCGTCGACATAGCGGGGACACTGTTGGATACAAAGCGAGACACCTCGGGACACAGCGGGACACAGCGGGGCCACAGCGGGACAGAGCGAGGACCCAGCGGGACAGAGCGGGACACAGCGGGGACAAAGTGAGAACAGTGCTGTACACATCGTGGACACAGCGGGGACACAGCAGGGACACAGCGGGACACAGCGGGGGAGAGCGGGGACACAGAGGGAAGGGCGGGACACAGCGGGGACACAGTGGGGACACAGCGGGGGACAGCAAGCACACAGCGGGACACAGTGGGTCACAGGGGGACACTGCGGGACACAATGGGGGACAGCAGGCACACAGCGGGACACATCAGGACACAGCGGGGGACACAGCGGGGGACACAGCAGGACGCAGCAGGGGACACAGCGGGGACACAGCGGGACTAAGCGGGGACCCAGCAGGACCCAGTGGGACACGGCGGGGGACACACCGGGATACAGAAGACACACAGCGGGACACAGCGGGACATAGCAGGGACATAGTGGGGGACAAAGCAGGACATAGCCGGGACACAGCAGGACACAATGGGGGACACAGCGGGGGACAAAGATGCAGACACAGCAGGACAGAGCGGGACACATCGGGGACACCCGTGGACACAGCGGGACACAGCGGGGACACAGTGGGGGACACAGCGGGGGACAAAGCGAGACACCACGGGACACAGCGGGACACAGCGGGGACACAGCGTGGACACAGCGGGGACACAGCGGTAACAAAGCTGGGACACAGCGGGACACAGCGGGACACAGCGGGGACACTGCGGGACACAGCATGGACACAGCGGGACACAGCGGGACACAGTGGGACTCAGCGGGGGACACAGCGGGACACAGCGGGGGACATAGAGGCGGACACAGCGGGACACAGCGGGACACAGCGGGACACAGCAGGGACACAGCGAGGACACAGAGGGACACAGCGGGACACAGCGGGGGACACAGCAGTGGACACTTCGGGACACAGCGGGGGACGCAGCGAGGACACAGCAGGACACAGCATGGACACAGCGGGGGACAGCGGGGACACAGCGGGACACAGCGGGACACAGCAGCGACAGAGCGGGGACAAAGTGGGGGACAGCAGGGAGACACAGCGTGAAACAGTGGGGCACAGGGGGACACAGCGGAGACACAGAGGTACACAGCGGGACACAGCGGGGACACAGCAGGACACAGCTGGACACAGCGGGAGACACAAAGGGACACAGAGGGGGACATAGCGGGACACAGCCGGAGACAAAGCGGGAGACACAGCGGGACACAGCGGGGGATACAGCAGTGGACACAGCGGGACACAGCGGGGGACACAGCGAGGATACAGGAGGACACATCGTGGACACAGCGGGGGACAGTGGGGACATAGCGGGACACGGCGGGACACAGCGGGGACACAACGGGACAAAGCGGGAACCAAACGGGATACAGCGGAGGACACAGCGGGTGACACACCGGGATACAGCAGGGACACAGCGGGACACAGCTGGACACAGCAAGGACATAGCAGGGGACATAGCGGGACACAGCCAGGACACAGCAGGGATACAGCAGGGACACAGCAGGACACAGCTGAGGACACAGCAGGGGACACAGCCAGGGACACAGCGGGACACAGCGAGGACCCAGCGGGACAGAGCGGGACACAGCGGGGACAAAGTGAGAACAGAGCGGGACACAGCGTGGACACAGCGGGGACACAGCGAGAAACAGCGGGGGAGAGCGGGGACACAGACAGACAAAGCGGGACACAGCAGGGACACAACGGGGACACAGCGGGGGACAGCAAGCACACAGCAGGACACAGCGGGACACAGGGGGACACAGCGGGACACAGCGGGGAAGACAGCAGGGGACGCAGCAGGGGACAAAGCGCGGACACAGCGGGACATAGTGGGAACCCAGCGAGACAAAGCGGGGGACACAGCGGGGGACACACCGGGATACGGCGGGGAACACAGCGGGACACAGCAGGACACAGTGGGGACACAGCGGGACACAGGCCGGGACATAGCAGAGGACACAGTGGGACACAGCGGGGGACATAGCGGGACACAGCGGGATACAGCGGGGGAAACAGAGGGCGACACAACGGGACACAGCTGGACACAGCGGGGGACACAACGGGA
>NW_012290435.1:0-1764 GCF_000151885.1 Dipodomys ordii | reverse complement strand
GTGAGGTTTCCCGTGCTCTGTGGCTCTGTGGTGTGTGTGAGGGCTCCCGTGCTCTGTGGTTCTGTGGTGTGAGGGCTCCCGTGCTCTGTGTGAGGGCTCCCGTGCTCTGTGGCTCTGTGGTGTGAGGGCTCCCGTGCTCTGTGGCTCTGTGGTGTGAGGGCTCCCGTGCTCTGTGGTGTGAGGGCTCCCGTGCTCTGTGGTTCTGTGGTGTGAGGGCTCCCGTGCTCTGTGGCTCTGTGGTGTGAGGGCTCCCGTGCTCTGTGGTTCTGTGGTGTGAGGGCTCCCGTGCTCTGTGGCTCTGTGGTGTGAGGGCTCCCGTGCTCTGTGGCTCTGTGGTGTGAGGGCTCCCGTGCTCTGTGGCTCTGTGGTGTGAGGGCTCCCGTGCTCTGTGGTTCTGTGGTGTGAGGGCTCCCGTGCTCTGTGGGTCTGTGGTGTGAGGGCTCCCGTGCTCTGTGGTTCTGTGGTGTGAGGGCTCCCGTGCTCTGTGGTTCTGTGGTGTGAGGGCTCCCGTGCTCTGTGGCTCTGTGGTGTGTGTGAGGGCTCCCGTGCTCTGTGGTTCTGTGGTGTGAGGGCTCCCGTGCTCTGTGTGAGGGCTCCCGTGCTCTGTGGCTCTGTGGTGTGAGGGCTCCCGTGCTCTGTGGCTCTGTGGTGTGAGGGCTCCCGTGCTCTGTGGCTCTGTGGTGTGAGGGCTCCCGTGCTCTGTGGTTCTGTGGTGTGAGGGCTCCCGTGCTCTGTGGCTCTGTGGTGTGAGGGCTCCCGTGCTCTGTGGCTCTGTGGTGTGAGGGCTCCCGTGCTCTGTGGCTCTGTGGTGTGAGGGCTCCCGTGCTCTGTGGTTCTGTGGTGTGAGGGCTCCCGTGCTCTGTGGCTCTGTGGTGTGAGGGCTCCCGTGCTCTGTGGTTCTGTGGTGTGAGGGCTCCCGTGCTCTGTGGCTCTGTGGTGTGAGGGCTCCCGTGCTCTGTGGCTCTGTGGTGTGAGGGCTCCCGTGCGGGGGTGCTCTGCAGTATCACAGCTCCCCTCAATGCAGTATCACAGCTCCCCTCAATTGGCTCTCTTGTCTTGTTCTCTTGTCTTCTGCTGTAGGTCCCTGGAGTCCGGGGGCTTCGTGGGACTCCCTGACATGTCCCAGTGCATCCCTGTCTCTGGATGCCTTAGAAAGGAGCTTGTGCAAGAACACGTCCCTCCACGGCACGGGGCGGTCGCGCGGCAGCCTTCCGGACCGGTGCCCGCTGGGCATGTCTCACTCGTGGCTCTGCGTCCTGGGAGTCCAGGCGCAGGCTGAGGCTCCGTCAGCGTCCGGGGCACCACGTCCCGGCGTTCACCCAGCTGCGCTTGGCAGTGTGCGCATTGCTCCTCACTCGCCACACTTCTCCTGACAGCCATACACGGTTTGCATTTTTCCTTGGACACACAGTTGAGAAAATGTATTTCTTTTAGGCATTTGCAGGAAAAGTAGGGAAGGAGTGAATCCCATCATGAGCATCTCATAAACATCATCCAGGAAAGACAGCCTGTGTCTCACTTGAAGTATCGTTTCTTAGGCTTAGCTAGGTTCAGAAACTCTGAGTATTTGCCTGACAAAAACTTCATGCCAAATTAACATTCCTAATTCTCTCCTAAATATATTGTTACACTAAAACCTTCCCTTAAAAGACTCATTAAACCCGGCCTTCAGAGAAATAAAATACGTCCACTGCCTTCTCCATAAGTGAGAATGCATGTGAAACAGAGCTCATGTTTTACCTCCCTGACATATGAGGAAAGTCA
>NW_012290434.1:0-1283 GCF_000151885.1 Dipodomys ordii | reverse complement strand
AGTAGCAAAGCCTTTAGGAAAATAGTCTAGGAAATCGTAAGAAATGGCATAAATATATATCATATACATGCATAATATATATCATACTGTCAAGTCTAGTGAAAATAAATGTGCATTAAGGGAAAACTTTTCAGAAGAGTGGCACTTAAATATCGGCCAGTCTTCAAGAGGAAGAAATAAAAGGGATACAAACAGGAAAGGAAGAAATCAACCTTTCCCTATTTGTAGATGATAGGATCCTATATTTAAAAGACCCTAGAGACACTATCAGAAAACTCTTAATTCTGAGAAACATTTTAGCAAAACAGCAGGATACAAACTTAACATAGAAAAAAGCTACCAGCACAACTATGTTTATTGCAGCATTATTTACCATAGCTAAGATATGGAACCAACCCAGATGCCCCTCAGTAGATGAATGGATCAAGAAAATGTGGCATATATACACAATGGAATTCTATGCCTCCATCA
This sequence comes from Dipodomys ordii, assembly GCF_000151885.1. Taxonomy (NCBI): domain Eukaryota; kingdom Metazoa; phylum Chordata; class Mammalia; order Rodentia; family Heteromyidae; genus Dipodomys; species Dipodomys ordii. Next base: position 812 of record NW_012290434.1, on the reverse strand, counting down.
GAAAGAATGACATTGCCCCATTTGTTAGGAAATGGAAAAACTTGGAAAAAATTATATTAAGTGAAGTAAGCCAGGCCCAAAGAAACATAGGTCCCATGGTTTCCCTTATTTGCAATATCTAGTATATGTATGAGTCAAGCGGAAAAGGTCAGATAATGTGATGTCAGGAAAATGAACCCTTAGATATGTATTTTAATGTTTTTTTCTTTCATGCATGTGTTTCTAACGCATTTATAAGATTATCTCTTTGTTGCTTTGTATGTCCCTCTCCCACAGTATAACCCCTGCTTTCTCTATATTTGATGTCAGTATAACTTGTGGAGGAGATGGGGAAAAACCAGTTGTTTAAGGATACAGGTAGACCTGTTGCAACAATGAGAAGTACAATTTTTCATGTCCAAAACGAGCTTTACAATGTCGGTGGGGGGTGGAGGAGAGCTGGGAAGGGATGTGAAGGGTAAACAAAGGAGGAGGCTGCAATGCTTGGTAAGAAATGTACGCATTATCCTGCCCATGTAATTGTAACCCCTCTGTACAGTATGTTCACAAATAAAATTAAATTAAATTAAAAAAAGAAAACTCAGTCTCTGTACTATATGTCAAAAACAAACATGCTGAGAAAAGAAACCATTCACAACAAACGAAAAAGAAAAAAATCACCTAGTAATAAACCTAACCAAGAAGATAAAGAGCCTCTACCTGAAACTACAAAGCAATGTAGGAAGAAATTAAGGACACCAGAAGATAGAAAGGCCTTCCATGTTCATGGATCAACAAAACTAATATTGTAACAATGGCCACTCTAATATAAT
>NW_012290433.1:0-670 GCF_000151885.1 Dipodomys ordii | reverse complement strand
CGGCGCCGCCGGAGAAAGGCGGAAAGTACGCTCTGCGGCGGCCACCAGGGCAGGGCGCCCACCGGGTCCGGGGCTCCGCGGCGCGCCAGCGGCAGCTCCAGGCCCAGGCCGCCGGGCTCGGGCAGCGTGGGCGAGTGGCGCGGGGTGGCCGCCCCGCTGCTGCGCCGCGCGCTGGAGGACGCGGGCGTCGGGGCCCCGTTGACAGCCGCGCAGCTGCTGAAGGCGGGCAGGGGCGCCGCCCGCTCGAAGGGCGCCCAGATGGTGGCTGCGGCGGGGAACGTCAGGTCCAGCGCCAGGAAGTCAAAGCCGAAGTCGCAGTCCTCGGGGGCGGATGTCCCCGCAAGGGCGCCGGGGACGTCCCCGCCGACGTGAGCCCCCGTTGCCGGATCCTCCGTAGGGGCTGTGTGGGGCCCGTGTCCGGCACGGGCGGCGCCCCGCGGCTGCCCGCGTAGAAGGCCTCGGGGGCACCCAGGGCACTGTCCCCGCGGAGGCCGGCCGCGGCCGTGGGGGGCCGCCGCCCCGGGTGGGGAGCCTTGGCCCAGAGGCTGGCGGCCGCCCCCAGCAGGTCCAGGCAGACGTCGGTGCCGTTGGCGTGGAAGTCGCTGTCTGGCCCGGCGTCCTTGATTGCGCCACTGCGCACCGCGACGTGCGCCTCGATCACCTCGAGCGC
>NW_012290432.1:0-3604 GCF_000151885.1 Dipodomys ordii | reverse complement strand
GCAAAAGAAGGAGAAGGAGAAGCAGAAGCGGATGTGTTAGGTAAAGCACAATCAGAAGGAGTTGCAGATGTATTAAGCAGGAGAAACAGATGAAGTAGAAATTGAAGGAGAAGCAGAAGTAGGAGAAAGAGAAGGAGGTGAAGCAGAAAGTGAAGCAGAAGCAGAATGAGAAGCTGAAAGAGAAGCAGGAGAAGTACAATAAGCAGTAGCAGGAGAATCCGAAAGAGAAGAAGCAGATGAAGCAGAAACATTAGCAGAAGGAGAAGCAGAAGCAGAAGGAGAAGTAGCAGAAGAAGTAGAACCATAAATTCAGGCAGGAGAAACAGAAGAAGCAGAAGCAGAAGCAGAAGGAGAAGCAAAAAGAGAAGCACAAGGAGTAGTAAAAGAAGCAGCAGAAGGAGAAGCAGCAGAAGAAGCAGAAAATCAAGCAGGAGATGCAGAAGCAGAAAGAGAAGTAGAAGCAGAAGAAGCAGAACCAGAAGAAGAAGCAGTAGAAGCATAAGAAGCAGAAGCAGGAGAAGCAGAAGCAGAAGAAAAAGAAGAAGCATAAGAAGCCGAAATAGAAGCAGAGGGAGAAACAGAAGAAGGAGAAGGAGCAGCAGAAGGTGAAGCATAAGGAGATGCAGAAGCAGAAAGAGAAGCAGAAACAGAAGGAGAAGTTGGAGAATCAGAAGAAGCAGAAGCAGAAAGAGAAGCAGAAGAGGGAGAAGGAGAAGCAGAAGCAGAAGGACAATCAGGAGAAGCAGAAGAGGCACAAGCGGGAGAAGCAGAAGAAGAAACAGAAGAAGGAGCAGAAGGAGAAGCAGAAGCAGAAGGAGAAGCAGAAATAGAAGCAGAAGCAGAAGAAGCAGTTACAGGAGAAGCAGAAGCAGAAGAAACAGAAGAAGCAGAAGAAGCAGAAGGAGAACCTGAAGCAGAAGGAGAAGCAGAAGCATCAGAAGCTGGAAAAGCAGAAGCAGAAGATACAGAACAAGCAGAAGAAGCAGAAGCAGAACGAGAAGCAGAAGAATAAGAAGGAGAAAGAGAAGGATTAGGAGTAGGAGGAGCAGAAGCAGAATTAGAAGCAGAAAGAGAAACAGAAGTAGAAGCAGAAGGAGAAACAGAAGAAGCAGAAGCAGGAGAAGCAGAAGCAGAAGCAGAATGAGAAGCACAAGAAGGAGAAATTGAGGGATAAGGAGAATGAGACGGAGAAGCAGAAGGAGAAGTAGGAGAAGCAGAAGAAGGAGAAGCAGGAGAAGCAGAAGCAGAAGAAACAGAAGAAGGAGAAGAGCAGAAGCCGAAGGAGAAACAGAAGCAGAAGGAGAAGCAGAAGAAGCAGAAGCTGAAGCAGAAGAAACTGAAAAAGCAGAAAAAGAAGAAGAAGCAGAAGAAGAAGTAGCAGGAAAAACAGAAGAAGAAGTAGGAGAAGGAGAAAGAGAAGGATTAGGAGTAGGAGAAAGATACGGATAAGCAGAAGCAGAAAGAGAAGGAGAATGAGAAGGAGAAGCAGGAGAAGCAGAAGAAGCAGAAGCAGGAGAAGCAGAAGCAGAATGAAAAGCAGAAGAAGGAGAAATTGAAACAGAAGAAGATGCAAAAGGAGAAGCAGAAGCAGAAGGAGAAGCAGAAGAAGGAGAAGGAGAAGCAGAAGGATAAGAATAAAGAGAAACAGAAGGAGAAGCAGGAGAAGCAGGAGAAGCATAAGCAGAAGAAATAAAAGAAGGAGAAGAAACAGAAGCAGAAAGAGAAGCAGAAACAGAAGGAGAAGCAGAAATAGAAGCAGAAGAAGCCGAAGAAGCAGAAGCAGAACCTGAAGCAGAAGGAGAAGCAGGAGAAGCAGAAGAAGCAGAATCTGGAGAAGAAGAAGGAGAACCAGAAGGAGAAGCAGAAGCAGAAAGAGAAGCAAAAGCAGAAGGAGAAGCAGAAGAAACAGAAGAAGCAGAAGCAGTAGCAGAAGAAGCTGAAGATGCCGAAGCAGAAAGAGAAGCAGAAGGAATAGCAGAAGAACGAGAAGGAGAAGGAGAAACAGAAGGAGAAGAAGAAGGAGAAGCAGAAGGAGAATCAGGAAAGGCAGAAGAAGCAGAATCAGACGGAGAAGCAGAAGAAGGAGAAGGAGAAGCAGAAGCAGAAGCAGAAGAAGACGAAAAGCACAAGCAGAAGGAGATGCAGAAGGAGAAGCAGGAGAAGCAGAAGAAGCAGAAGCAGAAGGAGAGAAGAAGTAGAAGAAGCAGAATCAAAAGAAGCACAAGCAGAAGTAGAAAGAGAAGCCGACGAAGAGAAGCAGAACGAGAAGCAGGAGAAGCAGAAGAAGCAGAAGCGGGAGAAGCAGAAGAAGAAGAAACAGAAGAAGGAGAAGGAGCAGAAGCAGAAGGAGAAGGAAAAGCAGAAGGAGAAGCAGAAAGAGAAGCAGGAAAAGCAGAAGAAGCAGAAGCAGGAGAAGCAGAAACAGAAGGAGAAGCAGAAAGAGGAGGGGAAGCAGAAGAAGCAGAAGCAGGAGAAGCAGAAGCATAAGAATCCGAAGAAGCAGAAGCAAAACTTGAAGCAAAAGCGGAAGCAGGAGAAGCAGAAGAAGCAGAATCTGGAGAAGCTGAATGAGAAGCTGAAGGAGAAGCAGAAGCTGAAAGAGAATCAAAAGCAGAAGGAGACTCAGAAAAACAGAAGAAGCAGTAGCAGTTGCAGCAGAAACAGAAGGAGAAGCAGAAAGAAAAGCAGAAGAACGAGAAGGAGAAGGAGAAACAGAAGGAGAAGCAGAAGGAGAATCAGAAGGAGAAGCAGAAGAAGCAGAAGGAGAAGCAGAAGTAGAAGAAGCAGAAGGAGAAGCAGAAGGAGAAACAGAAGCAGAAGAAGCAGCAGAAGGAGAAGCAGAAGCAGAAGAAGATGCAGAAGGAGAAGCAGGAGAAGCAGAAGAAGCAGAAGCAGAAGGAGAAGTAGAAGTAGGAGAAGGAAGAGCCACAGAAGAAATAGGAGAAGCAGAAGGAGAAGCAGAAGCAGAATGAGAAGCAGAAAGAGAAGCAGTAGAAGCAGAAGAAGCAGGAAAAGAAGAAGCAGAAGAAAGAGAAGAAGAAGAAGAAGAAGAAGAAGAAGAAGAAGAAGAAGAAGAAGAAGAAGAAGAAGAAGAAGAAGAAGAAGAAGAACAAGAACAAGAACAAGAACAAGAACAAGAAGAACAAGAAGAAGAACAAGAAGAAGAACAAGAAGGAGGAGGAGGAGGAGGAGGAGGAGGAGGAGGAGAAGGAGAGGCATAAGGAGAAGCAGAAGAAGCAGAAGCAGGAGAAGCAGAAGCAGAAGAAAAAGAATAAGCAAAAGAAGCAGAATCAGAGGGAGAAGCAGAAGAAGGAGAAGGAGCAGAAGGAGAAGGAGAAGCAGAGGGAGAAGCAGAAGGAGAAGCAGAAGAAGGAGAAGCAGAAGCAGAAGAAGCAGCAGAAGGAGAAGCAGAAGAAGATGCAGAAGGAAAAGCAGGAGAAGCAGCAGAAGCAGAAGCAGAAGGAGAAACAGAAGTAGGAGAAGGAGAAGCAGAAGGAAGGGCAGCAGAAGCAATAGGAGAAGCAGAAGGAGAAGCAGAAGCAGAATGAGAAGCAAAAAGAGAAGCAGTAGAAGCAGAAAAACCAGGAGAAGCAGAAGAAAGAGA
>NW_012290431.1:0-6671 GCF_000151885.1 Dipodomys ordii | reverse complement strand
AACAGAAGGAAAAGCAGAAAGAGAAGCAGAGAAGCAGAGAAGCAGCAGCAGGAGAAGCAGAAGCAGAAGAAGCAGAAGCAGAACTGAAGCAGAAGGAGAAGCAGGAGAAGCAGAAGAAGCAGAATCTGGAGAAGCAGAAGGAGAAGCAGAAGCAGAAAGAGAAGCAAAAGCAGAAGGAGAAGCAGAAGGGGAAGCAGAAGAAACAGAAGAAGCAGAGGCAGTAGCAGAAGAAGCAGAAGATGCAGAAGCAGAAGGAGAAGCAGAAGGAAAAGCAGAAGAACGAGAAGGAGAAGGAGTAGGAGAAACAGAAGGAGAAGCAGAAAGAGAAGCAGAAGAAGGAGCAGGAGAAGGAAAAGCAGCAGGAGAAGCAGAAAGAACAGCAGAAGGAGAAGCAGGAGATGCAGAAACTTGAGAAGCAGAAGCGGAAGAAACAGGAGAAGGACAAGAAGCAGAAGCAGAAGGAGAAGCAGAAACAGAAGGAGAAGCAGGAAGAGAAGGATGGAAATCAGAAGAAGCAGAAGCAGGAGAAGCAGAAGCATAAGAATGTGAAGAAGCAGAAGGAGAACCTGAAGCAGAAGGACAAACAGGAGAAGCAGAAGAAGCAGAATCTGAAGAAGCAGAATAAGAAGCAGAAGGAGAAGCAGAAGCAGAGAGAATCAAAAGCAAAAGGAGAAGGACAAACAGGAGAAGCAGTAGCAGCAGAATCTGAAGAAGCAGAATAAGAAGCAGAAGGAGAAGCAGAAGCAGAAAGAGAATCAAAAGCAAAAGGAGAAGCAGAAGAAACATAAGAAGTAGAAGCAGAAGCAGTTGTAGCAGAAGCAGAAGGAAAAGCAGAAGAACAAGAAGGAGAAGGAGAAACAGAAGGAGAAACAGAAGGGGAAGCAGAAAGAGACGCAGGTAAAGCAGAAGAAGAAGAAGCAAAAGGAGAATCAGAAGGAGAAGCAGAAAAAGGAGAAGGAGAAGCAGAAGAAGATGCAGAATGAGAAGCAGGAGAAGCAGAAGAAGCAGAAGCAGGAGGAGAAGCAGGAAAAGCAGAAGAAGCAGAAGCAAAAGGAGAAGCAAAAGAAGGAGAAGGAGAAGCAGAAGCAGAAGCATAAGGACAAGCACAAGCAGAAGGAGATGCAGAAGGAGAAGCAGGAGAAGCAGAAGAATCAGAAGCTGAAGGAGAAGCAGAAGTAGGAGAAGGAGAAGGAGGAGAAGCAGAAGGAGAAGCAGAAGCAGAATGAGAAGCAGAAAGAGAAGCAGGAGAAGCACAAGAAGCAGAAGCAGGAGAAGCCGAAAGAGAAGAAGCAGAAGAAGCAGAAAAAGCAGAAACATTAGCAGAAGGAGAAGCAGAAGCAGAAGGAGAAGCAGAAGAAGAAGTAGAACCAGAAATTCAGGCAGGAGAAACAGAAGAAGCAGAAGCAGAAGCAGAAGGAGAAGCAAAAAGAGAAGCACAAGGAGTAGTAAAAGAAGCAGCAGAAGGAGAAGTAGCAGAAGAAGCAGAAAAACAAGCAGGAGAAGCAGAAGCAGAAAGAGAATTAGAAGCTGAAGAAGCAGAACCAGAAGAAGAAGCAGTAGAAGCATAAGAAGCAGAAGCAGGAGAAGCAGAAGCAGAAGAAAATAGAAGAAGCATAAGAAGCAGAAGTAGAAGCAGAGGGAGAAACAGAAGAAGGAGAAGGAGCAGCAGAAGGTGAAGCAGAAGGAGATGCAGAAGCAGAAAGAAAAGCGGAAACAGAAGGAGAAGTTGGAGAATCAGAAGAAGCAGAAGCAGAAAGAGAAGCAAAAGAGGGAGAAGGAGAAGCAGAAGCAGAAGGACAATCAGGAGAAGCAGAAGAAGCAGAAGCGGGAGAAGCAGAAGAAGAATAAGAAACAGAAGAAGGAGAAGGAGCAGAAGGAGAAGCAGAAGGAGAAGCAGAAATAGAAACAGAAGCAGAAGAAGCCGTTGCAGGAGAAGCAGAAGCAGAAGAAACAGAAGAAGCTGAAGAAGCAGAAGGAGAACCTGAAGCAGAAGGAGAAGCATCAGAGGCTGGAAAAGCAGAAGCAGAAGGTACAGAACAAGCAGAAGAAGCAGAAGCAGAACGAGAAGCAGAAGAATAAGAAGGAGAAAGAGAAGGATTAGGAGTAGGAGGAGCAGAAGCAGAATTACAAGCAGAAAGAGAAGCAGAAGGAGAAGCAGAAGGAGAAACAGAAGAAGCAGAAGCAGGAGAAGCAGAAGCAGAAGCAGAATGAGAAGCACAAGAAGGAGAAATTGAAGGAGAAGGAGAATGAGATGGAGAAGCAGAAGGAGAAGTAGGAGAAGCAGAAGAAGGAGAAGCAGGAGAAGCAGAAGCAGAAGAAACAGAAGAAGGAGAAGAGCAGAAGCAGAAGGAGAAACAGAAGCAGAAGGAGAAGCAGAAGCTGAAGCAGAAGAAACTGAAAAAGCAGAAAAAGAAGAAGAAGCAGAAGAAGAAGAAGCAGGAAAAGCAGAAGAAGAAGAAGGAGAAGGAGAAAGAGAAGGATTAGGAGTAGGAGAAACAGACGGATAAGCAGAAGCAGAAAGAGAAGGAGAAGGAGAAGTAGGAGAAGCAGAAGAAGCAGAAGCAGGAGAAGCAGAAGCAGAAAGAAAAGCAGAAGAAGGAGATATTAAAAAAGAGGAAGATGCAGAAGGAGAAGCAGAAGCAGAAGCAGAAGCAGAAGCAGAAGAAGGAGAAGGAGAAGGAGAAGCAAAAGGATAAGAATAAAGAGAAACAGAAGGAGAAGCAGGAGAAGCAGGAGAAGCATAAGCAGAAGAAATAGAAGAAGGAGAAGAAGCAGAAGCAGAAAGAGAAGCAGAAACAGAAGGAGAAGCAGAAATAGAAGCAGAAGAAGCCGAAGAAGCAGAAGCAGAACCTGAAGCGGAAGGAGAAGCAGAAGAAGCAGAATCTGGAGAAGAAGAAGGAGAACCAGAAGGAGAAGCAGAAGCAGAAAGAGAAGCAAAACAGAAGGAGAAGCAGAAGAAACAGAAGAAGAAGAAGCAGTAGCAGAAGAAGCTGAAGATGCAGAAGCAGAAAGAGAAGCAGGAGGAATAGCAGAAGAACGAGAAGGAGAAGGAGAAACAGAAGGAGAAGAAGAAGGAGAAGAAGAAGGAGAATCAGGAAAGGCAGAAGAAGCAGAATCAGACGGAGAAGCTGAAGAAGGAGAAGGAGAAGCAGAAGCAGAAGAAGAAGAAGACGAAAAGCACAAGCAGAAGGAGATGCAGAAGGAGAAGCAGAAGAAGAAGAAGCAGAAGGAGAGAAGAAGTAGAAGAAGCAGAATCAGAAGAAGAAGAAGTAGAAAGAGAAGCCGACGAAGAGAAGCAGAACGAGAAGCAGGAGAAGCAGAAGAAGCAGAAGCGGGAGAAGCAGAAGAAGAAGAAACAGAAGAAGGAGAAGGAGCAGAAGCAGAAGGAGAAGGAAAAGAAGAAGGAGAAGCAGAAAGAGAAGCAGGAAAAGCAGAAGAAGCAGGAGAAGCAGAAGCAGAAGAAACAGGAGAAGGACAAGAAGCAGAAGCAGAAGGAGAAGCAGAAACAGAAGGAGAAGCAGAAAGAGGAGGGGAAGCAGAAGAAGCAGAAGCAGGAGAAGCAGAAGCATAAGAATCCGAAGAAGCAGAAGCAAAACCTGAAGCAAAAGCGGAAGAAGGAGAAGCAGAAGAAGCAGAATCTGGAGAAGCTGAATGAGAAGCTGAAGGAGAAGCAGAAGCTGAAAGAGAATCAAAAGCAGAAGGAGACGCAGAAGAAACAGAAGAAGCAGTAGCAGTTGCAGCAGAAGCAGAAGGAGAAGCAGAAAGAAAAGCAGAAGAACGAGAAGAAGAAGGAGAAACAGAAGGAGAAGCAGAAGGAGAATCAGAAGGAGAAGCAGAAGAAGCAGAAGGAGAAGCAGAAGCAGAAGAAGCAGAAGGAGAAGCAGAAGGAGAAACAGAAGCAGAAGAAGCAGCAGAAGGAGAAGCAGAAGCAGAAGAAGATGCAGAAGGAGAAGCAGGAGAAGCAGAAGCAGAAGGAGAAGTAGAAGTAGGAGAAGGAAGAGCAGGAAGAGCCGCAGAAGAAATAGAAGGAGAAGCAGAAGCAGAATGAGATGCAGAAAGAGAAGCAGTAGAAGCAGAAGAAGCAGGAAAAGAATAAGCAGAATATAGAGAAGAAGAAGAAGAAGAAGAAGAAGCATAAGGAGAAGCATAAGGAGAAGTATAAGGAGAAGCAGTAGAAGCAGAAGAAGCAGAAGCAGGAGAAGCAGAAGCAGAAGAAAAGATAGCAAAGAGCAGAAGCAGTGAGAGAAGCAGAAGAAGAAGAAGGAGAAGGAGCAGCAGAAGGAGAAGCAGAAGCAGAAAGAGAAGCAGATACAGAAGGAGAACAAGAAGGAGAAGCAGGAGAATCAGAAGAAGCAGAAAGAGAAGGAGAAGAAGGAGAAGCAGAAGTAGAATCAGAAGAAACAGAAGAAGAAGCATAAGAAACAGAATCAAAAGAAACAGAAGAAGGAGAAGAGCAGAAGCAGAAGGAGAAGCAGAAATAGAAGCAGGAGAAGCAGTAGAAGCAGGAGAAGGAGAAACAGAAGAAACAGGAGAAGCCGAAGAAGCAGAAGCAGAATCTGAAGCAGAAGGAGAAACAGAAGAAGCACAATCTGAAGCAGAAGAAGAAGAAACAGAAATAGTAGAATAAGCAGAAGCAGAAGCACCAGGACAAGCAGAAGAAGAAGAAGGAGAAGGCGAAAGAGAAGGATTAGGAGTAGGAGAAGCAAAAGGATAAGCTGAAGCAGAAAGAGACGCAGAAGGAGAAGCAGCACGAGAAGTAGGAGAAGCAGGAGAAGCAGAAGCAAGAGAAGCAGAAGAAACAGAAGACGCAGAAGCAGAATGAGAAGCAGATGGAGAAATTGAAGCAGAAGGAGAAGCAGAAGAAGGAGAAGGAGAAGTAGAAGCAGAAAGAGAAGCAGAACGAGAAGTAGGAGAAGCAGAAGCAGGAGAAGCAGAAACAGAAGAAACAGAAGATGGAGAAGAAGCAGAAGCAGAAGGAGAAGCAGAAACAGAAGGATAAGCAGAAAGAGAAGCAGAAGAAGCAGCAGCAGGAGAAGCAGAAGCAGAAGAAGCCGGAGAAGCAGAAGCAGAACCTGAAGCAGAAGGAGAAGCAGAAGAAGCAGAATCTGGAGAAGCAGAATGAGAAGCAGAAAGAGAAGCAAAAGCAGAAGGAGAAGCAGAAGGAGAAGCAGAAGAAACAGAAGAAGCAGAGGCAGTAGCAGAAGAAGCAGAAGATGAAGAAGCAGAAGGAGAAGCAGAAGGAAAAGCAGAAGAACGAGAAGGAGAAGGAGAAACAGAATGAGAAGGAGAAAGAGAAGCAGAAGAAGGAGCAGGAGAAGGAAAAGCAGCAGGAGAAGCAGAAAGAGAAGCAGAAGGAGAAGCAGGAGATGCAGAAACAGAAGAAGCAGAAGCAGAAGAAACAGGAGAAGGACAAGAAGCAGAAGCAGAAGGAGAAGCAGAAACAGAAGGAGAAGCAGAAAGAGAAGGAGGGGAAGCAGAAGAAGCAGAAGCAGACGTGAGAAGCAGAAGAAGGAGAAGGAGAAGCCAGAGCAGAAGAAGAAGCAGAAGGAAAAGCACAAGCAGAAGGAGATGCAGAAGGAGAAGCAGGAAATGCAGAAGACACAGAAGCACAAGGAGAAGAAGAAGGAGAAGAATCAGAATCAGAAGAAGCAGAAGCAGAAATAGAAAGAGAAGCCGGCGAAGAGAAGCAGAACGAGAAGCAGGAGAAGCAGAAGAAGCACAAGCGGGAGAAGCAGAAGAAGAAGAAACAGAAGAAAGAGAAGGAGCAGAAGCAGGAGAAGCAGAAGGAGAAGCAGAAAGAGAAGCAGGAAAAGCAGAAGAAGCAGAAGCAGGAGAAGCAGAAGGAGAAAAAACAGGAGAAGGACAAGAAGCACAAAGAGAAGCAGTAGAAGCAGAAGAGGCAGGAAAAGCAGAAGCAGAAGAAAGAGAAGAAGAAGAAGACGAAGAAGAAGAAGCAGCAGCAGCAGCATAAGGAGAAGCATAAGGAGAAGTATAAGGAGAAGCAGTAGAAGCAGAAGAAGCAGAAGCAGGAGAAGCTGAAGCAGAAGAAAAAGAATAAGCAAAAGAAGCAGAAGCAGAAGCAGTGAGAGAAGCAGAAGAAGGAGAAGGAGAAGGAGCAGCAGAAGGAGAAGCAGAAGCAGAAAGAGAAGCAGAAACAGAAGGAGAACAAGAAGGAGAAGCAGGAGAATCAGAAGAAGCAGAAAGAGAAGGAGAAGAAGGAGAAGCAGAAGTAGAATCAGAAGAAACAGAAGAAGAAGAAGCAGAAGAAACAGAAGCAAAAGAAACATAAGACGGAGAAGAGCAGAAGCAGAAGCAGAAGGAGAAGCAGAAAGAGAAGCAGGAGAACCAGAAGAAGCAGGAGAAGCAGAAGCAGAAGAAACAGGAGAAGCCGAAGAAGCAGAAGCAGAATCTGAAGCAGAAGGAGAAACAGAAGAAGCACAATCTGAAGCAGAAGCAGAAGAAACAGAAATAGTAGAATAAGCAGAAGCAGAAGCACCAGGACAAGCAGAAGAACAAGAAGGAGAAGGCGAAAGAGAAGGATTAGGAGTAGGAGAAGCAAAAGGATAAGCAGAAGCAGAAAGAGACGCAGAAGGAGAAGCAGCACGAGAAGTAGGAGAAGCAGAAGCAAGAGAAGCAGAAGAAACAGAAGACGCTAGAAGCAGAATGAGAAG
>NW_012290430.1:0-1861 GCF_000151885.1 Dipodomys ordii | reverse complement strand
GAGAAGAAGAAGGAGACCAGAAGGAGAAGCAGAAGCAGAAAGAGAAGCAAAAGCAGAAGGAGAAGCAGAAGCAGTAGCAGAAGAAGCTGAAGATGCAGAAGCAGAAAGAGAAGCAGAAGGAATAGCAGAAGAACGAGAAGGAGAAGGAGAAACAGAAGGAGAAGAAGAAGGAGAAGCAGAAGGAGAATCAGGAAGGGCAAAAGAAGCAGAATGAGAAGGAGAAGCAGGAATAGCAGAAGAAGCAGAAGCAAAAGGAGAAGCAAAAGAAGGAGAAGGAGAAGCAGAGGCAGAAGAAGAAGCATAAGGACAAGCACAAGCAGAAGGAGATGCAGAAGGAGAAGCAGGAGAAGCAGAAGAAGCAGAAGATGAAGGAGAAGCAGAAGTAGGAGAAGGAGAAGGAGGAGAAGCAGAAGCAGAAGGAGAAGCAGAAGCGGAATGAGAAGCAGAAAGAGAAGCAGGAGAAGCACAAGAAGCAGAAGCAGGAGAAGCCGAAAGAGAAGAAGCAGAAGAAGCAGAATCAGAAGCAGAAGTAGAAGCAGAAGCAGAAGAAGAAGCAGCAGAAGAAGTAGAACCAGAAATTCAGGCAGGAGAAACAGAAGAAGCAGAAGCAGAAGCAGAAGGAGAAGCAAAAAGAGAAGCAGTAGGAGAAGTAGAAGAAGCAGCAGAAGGAGAAGCAGCAGAAGAAGCAGAAAAAAAGCAGGAGAAACAGAAGCAGAAAGAGAAGTAGAAGCAGAAGAAACAGAAGCAGAAGAAGAAGCAGTAGAAGCACAAGAAGCAGAAGCAGGAGAAGCAGAAGCAGAAGATAAAGAAGAAGCATAAGAAGCAGAAGCAGAGGGAGAAACAAAAGAAGGAGAAAGAGCAGAAGAAGGTGAAGCAGAAGGAGATGCAGCAGCAGAAAGAGAAGCAGAAACAGAAGGAGAAGAAGAAAGAGAAGTTGGAGAATCAGAAGAAGCAGAAGCAGAAGCAGAAAGAGATGGAGAAGAAGGAGATGGAGAAGCAGAAGGAGAAGGACAAGCAGGAGAAGCAGAAGAAGCAGAAGCGGAAGGAGCTGAAGAAGAAGAAGAAGAAGAAGAAGAAGAAGAAGAAGAAGAAGAAGAAGAAGAAGAAGAAGAAGAAGAAGAAACAGAAGAAAGAGAGGGAGCAGAAGGAGAAGCAGAAGCAGAAGGAGAAGCATAAGGTGAAGCAGAAGAAGCAGTAGCAGGAGAAGCAGAAGCAGAAGAAGCAGAAGAAATAGAAGAAGCTCAATCAGAGGGAGAAGTAGAAGAAGGAGAAGGAGCAGAAGGAGAAGGAGAAGCAGAAGGAGAAGCAGATTTAGAAGCAGAAGAAGGAGAAGCAGAAGCAGAAGAAGCAGCAGAAGGAGAAGCAGAAGAAGATGCAGAAGGAGAAGCAGGAGAAGCAGCAGAAGCAGAAGCAGAAGGAGAAACAGAAGTAGGAGAAGGAGAAGCAGAAGGAAGGGCAGCAGAAGCAATAGGAGAAGCAGAAGGAGAAGCAGAAGCAGAATGAGAAGCAAAAAGAGAAGCAGTAGAAGCAGAAAAAGCAGGAGAAGCAGAAGAAAGAGAAGAAGAAGAAGAAGAAGAAGAAGAAGAAGAAGAAGAAGAAGAAGAAGAAGAAGAAGAAGAAGAAGAAGAAGAAGAAGAAGAAGAAGAAGAAAAAGAAGAAGAAGAAGAAGAAGAAGAAGAAGGAGAAGCATAAGGAGAAGCATAAAGAGAAGCATAAGGAGAAGCAGTAGAAGCAGGAGAAGCAGAAGAAATAGAATAAGCAAAAGAAGCAGAAGCAGAAGCAGTGGGAGAAGCAGAAGAAGGAGAAGGAGAAGGAGAAGCAGAAGGAGAAGCAGAAGCAGAAAGAGAAGCAGAAACAGAAG
>NW_012290429.1:0-4587 GCF_000151885.1 Dipodomys ordii | reverse complement strand
GAAGAAAAGAATAAGCAAAAGAAGCAGAAGCAGAAGCAGTGGTTTATAAGCAGAAGAAGGAGAAGGAGCAGCAGAAGCAGAAGCAGAAAGAGAAGCAGAAACAGAAGGACAACACGAAGGAGAAGCAGGAGAATCAGAAGAAGCAGAAGAAGAAGCAGAAAGAGGAGAAGAACGAGAAGCAGAAGTAGAATCAGAAGAAACAGAAGAAGAAGAAGCAGAAGAAACAGAAGCAAAAGAAAGAGAAGAAGGAGAAGAGCAGAAGCAGAAGCAGAAGGAGAAGCAGAGGCAGAAGGAGAAGCAGAAAGAGAAGCAGGAGAAGCATAAGAAGCAGGAGAAGCAGAAGAAGAAGACGGAGAAGGCGAAAGAGAAGGATTAGGAGTAGGAGAAGCAAAAGGATAAGCAGAAGCAGAAAGAGACGCAGAAGGAGAAGCAGCACGAGAAGTAGGAGAAGCAGGAGAAGCAGAAGCAGGAGAAGCAGAAGAAACAGAAGACGCAGAAGCAGAATGAGAAGCAGAAGGGGAAATTGAAGCAGAAGCAGAAGGAGAAGCAGAAGAAGGAGAAGGAGAAGCAGAAAGAGAAGCAGAACGAGAAGCAGGAGAAACAGAAGCAGGAGAAGCAGAAGCAGAAGAAACAGAAGAAGAAGCAGAAGCAGAAGGAGAAGCAGCAGAAGCAGAAGGAGAAGCAGAAACAGAAGGAAAAGCAGAAAGAGAAGCAGGAGAAGCAGAAGAAGCAGCAGCAGGAGAAGCAGAAGCAGGAGAAGCCAAAGAAGCAGAAGCAGAACCTGAAGCAGAAAGAGAAGCAGGAGAAGCAGAAGAAGCAGAATCTGGAGAAGCAGAAGGAGAAGCAGAAGCAGAAAGAGAAGCAAAAGCAGAAGGAGAAGCAGAAGGGGAAGCAGAAGAAACAGAAGAAGCAGAGGCAGTAGCAGAAGAAGCAGAAGATGCAGAAGCAGAAGGAGAAGCAGAAGGAAAAGCAGAAGAACGAGAAGGAGAATGAGTAGGAGAAACAGAAGGAGAAGCAGAAATAGAAGCAGAAGAAGGAGCAGGAGAAGGAAAAGCAGCAGGAGAAGCAGAAAGAGCAGCAGAAGGAGAAGCAGGAGATGCAGAAACTTGAGAAGCAGAAGCGGAAGAAACACAAGAAGGAAAAGAAGCAGAAGCAGAAGGAGAAGCAGAAACAGAAGGAGAAGCAGGAAGAGAAGGAGGGAAAGCAGAAGAAGCAGAAGCAGGAGGAGAAGCAGGAAAAGCAGAAGAAGGAGAAGCAAAAGGAGAAGCAAAAGAAGGAGAAGGAGAAGCAGAAGCAGAAGCATAAGGACAAGCACAAGAAGAAGGAGGTGCAGAAGGAGAAGCAGGAGAAGCAGAAGAAGCAGAAGCTGAAGGAGAAGCAGAAGTAGGAGAAGGAAAAAGAGGAGAAGCAGAAGGAGAAGCAGAAGCAGAATGAGAAGCAGAAAGAGAAGCAGGAGAAGGACAAGAAGCAGAAGCAGGAGAAGCCGAAAGAGAAGAAGCAGAAGAAGCAGAAACATTGGCAGAAGGAGAAGCAGAAGCAGAAGGAGAAGCAGAAGCAGAAGGAGAAGCAGCATAAGAAGTAGAACCAGAAATTCAGGCAGGAGAAACAGAAGAAGCAGAAGCAGAAGCAGAAGGAGAAGCAAAAAGAGAAGCACAAGGAGTAGTAAAAGAAGCAGCAGAAGGATAAGCAGCAGAAGAAGCAGAAAAACAAGCAGGAGATGCAGAAGCAGAAAGAGAAGTTGAAGCAGAAGAAGCAGAACCAGAAGAAGAAGCAGTAGAAGCATAAGAAGCAGAAGCAGGAGAAGCAGAAGCAGAAGAAAAAGAAGAAGCATAAGAAGCAGAAATAGAAGCAGAGGGAGAAACAGAAGAAGGAGAAGGAGCAGCAGAAGGTGAAGCAGAAGGAGATGCAGAAGCAGAAAGAGAAGCAGAAACAGAAGGAGAAGTTGGAGAATCAGAAGAAGCAGAAGCAGAAAGAGAAGCAGAAGAGGGAGAAGGAGAAGCAGAAGCAGAAGGACAATCAGGAGAAGCAGAAAAAGCAGAAACGGGAGAAGCAGAAGAAGAAGAAGAAACAGAAGAAGGAGAAGGAGCAGAAGGAGAAGCAAAAGCAGAAGGAGAAGCAGAAATAGAAACAGAAGCAGAAGAAGCAGAAGCAGAAGAAACAGAAGAAGCTGAAGAAGCAGAAGGAGAACCTGAAGCAGAAGGAGAAGCAGAAGCATCAGAAGCTGGAAAAGCAGAAGCAGAAGATACAGAACAAGAAGAAGAAGCACAAGCAGAACGAGAAGGAGAAGAATAAGAAGGAGAAAGAGAAGGATTAGGAGTAGGAGGAGCAGAAGCAGAATTAGAAGCAGAAAGAGAAGCAGAAGGAGAAGCAGAAGGAGAAACAGAAGAAGCAGAAGCAGGAGAAGCAGAAGCAGAATGAGAAGCACAGGAAGGAGGAAGGAGAAATTGAAGGAGAAGGAGAATGAGACGGAGAAGCAGAAGGAGAAGTAGGAGATGCAGAAGAAGGAGAAGCAGGAGAAGCAGAAGCAGAAGAAACAGAAGAAGGAGAAGAGCAGAAGCAGAAGGAGAAATAGAAGTAGAAGGAGAAGCAGAAGAAGCAGAAGCTGAAGCAGAAGAAACTGAAAAAGCAGAAAAAGAAGAAGAAGCAGAAGAAGAACAAGCAGGAAAAGCAGAAGAAGAAGAAGGAGAAGGAGAAAGAGAAGGATTAGGAGTAGGAGAAACAGACGGATAAGCAGAAGCAGAAAGAGAAGGAGAAGGAGAAGGAGAAGAAGGAGAAGCAGAAGAAGGAGAAGCAGGAGAAGGAGAAGCAGAATGAAAAGCAGAAGAAGGAGAAATTGAAACAGAAGAAGATGCAGAAGGAGAAGCAGAAGCAGAAGGAGACGCAGAAGAAGGAGAAGGAGAAGGAGAAGCAGAAGGATAAGAATAAAGAGAAACAGAAGGAGAAGCAGTAGAAGCATAAGCAGAAGAAATAGAAGAAGGAGAAGAAACAAAAGCAGAAAGAGAAACAGAAACAGAAGGAGAAGCAGAAATAGAAGCAGAAGAAGCCGAAGAAGCAGAAGCAGAACCTGAAGCGGAAGGAGAAGCAGAAGAAGCAGAATCTGGAGAAGAAGAAGGAGAACCAGAAGGAGAAGCAGAATCAGAAAGAGAAGCAAAAGCAGAAGGAGAAGCAGAAGAAACAGAAGAAGCAGAAGCAGTAGCAGAAGAAGCTGAAGATGCAGAAGCAGAAAGAGAAGCAGAAGGAATAGCAGAAGAACGAGAAGGAGAAGGAGAAGAAGAAGGAGAAGCAGAAGGAGAATCAGGAAAGGCAGAAGAAGCAGAATCAGACAGAGAAGCAGAAGAAGGAGAAGGAGAAGCAGAAGCAGAAGAAGAAGCAGACGAAAAGCACAAGCAGAAGGAGATGCAGAAGGAGAAGCAGGAGAAGCAGAAGAAGCAGAAGCAGAAGGAGAGTAGAGGTAGAAGAAGCAGAATCCGAAGAAGCAGAAGCAGAAGTAGAAAGAGAAGCCGACGAAGAGAAGCAGAACGAGAAGCAGGAGAAGCAGAAGAAGCAGAAGCGGGAGAAGCAGAAGAAGAAGAAACAGAAGAAGGAGAAGGAGCAGAAGCAGAAGGAGAAGCAGAAACAGAAGGAGAAGCAGAAAGAGGAGGGGAAGCAGAAGAAGAAGAAGCAGGAGAAGCAGAAGCATAAGAATCCGAAGAAGCAGAAGCAAAACCTGAAGCAAAAGCGGAAGCAGGAGAAGCAGAAGAAGCAGAATCTGGAGAGGCTGAATGAGAAGATGAAGGAGAAGCAGAATCTGAAAGAGAATCAAAAGCAGAAGGAGACGCAGAAGAAACAGAAGAAGCAGTAGCAGTTGCAGCAGAAGCAGAAGGAGAAGCAGAAAGAAAAGCAGAAGAACGACAAGGAGAAAGAGAAACAGAAGGAGAAGCAGAAGGAGAAGCAGAAGGAGAAGCGGAAGAAGCAGAAGGAGAAGCAGAAGTAGAAGAAGCAGAAGGAGAAACAGAAGCAGAAGAAGCAGCAGAAGGAGAAGCAGAAGCAGAAGAAGATGCAGAAGGAGAAGCAGGAGAAGCAGAAGAAGCAGAAGCAGAAGGAGAAGTAGAAGTAGGAGAAGGAAGAGCCGCAGAAGAAATAGGAGAAGCAGAAGGAGAAGCAGAAGCAGAATGAGAAGCAGAAAGAGGAGTAGGAGCAGAAGAAGCAGGAAAAGAAGAAGAAGAAGAATGAGAAGAAGAAGAAGAAGAAGAAGAAGAAGAAGAAGAAGAAGAAGAAGAAGAAGAAGAAGAAGAAGAAGAAGAAGAAGATGATGAAGAAGAAGAAGAAGAAGAAGAAGAAGAAGAAGAAGAAGAAGAAGAAGAAGATGAAGAAGAAGAAAAAGAAGAAGAATAATAAGAAGAAGGAGGAGGAGGAGGAGGATGAGGATTAGTTGGTGTAGCTTAGGAGAATTTTTATTTTCTTGAATTTTTAGAATTATATAATTTTAAGCATATTATTTTGTTTTATGCTTTTGTTTTTTTTTCTTATTTAGATTCTGTTTATTGTTTAGGTTTTTTGTTTTGGTTTTTTTTTTATGGTGAATCATATTAGATGTTGATTTTGTTT
>NW_012290428.1:0-4979 GCF_000151885.1 Dipodomys ordii | reverse complement strand
AGAAGCAGGAGGAGGACAAGAAGCCTGAAAGAGAAGAAGCAGAATTCATGAAGCAGAAGGAGAAGCAGAAGGAGAAGCAGCAGAAGAAGTAGAACCAGAAATTCAGGCACGAGAAACAGAAGAAGCAGAAGCAGAAGGAGAAGCAAAAAGAGAAGCAGAAGGGAAAGTAGAAAAAACAGCAGAAGAAGCAGAAAAACAAGCAGTTGAAGCAGAAGCAGGAAGAGAAGTAGAAGCAGAAGCAGAAGCAGAAGCAGAAGCAGAAGCAGAAGAAGAAGAAGAAGAAGAAGAAGAAGAAGAAGAAGAAGAAGAAGAAGAAGAAGAAGAAGAAGAAGAAGAAGAAGAAGAAGAAGAAGAAGAAGAAGAAGAAGAAGAAGCAGTAGAATCATAAGAAGCAGAAGCAGGAGAAGCAGGAGAAGCAGAACCAGAAGAAAAAGAAGAAGCATAAGAAGCAGAAGCAGAGGGAGAAACAGAAGAAGGAGAAGGAGCAGCAGAAGGTGAAGCAGAAGGAGATGCATAAGCAGAAAGAGAAGCAGAAATAGAAGGAGAAGAAGAAGGAGAAGTTGGAGAATCAGAAGAAGCAGAAGCAGAAAGAGAAGCAGAAGAAGGAGAAGGAGAAGCAGAAGGAGAAGGACAAGCAGGAGAAGCAGAAGAAGCAGAAGCGGGAGAAGCAGCAGAAGAAGAAGAAACAGAAGAAGGAGAAGGAGCAGAAGGAGAAGCAGAAGCAGAAGGAGAAGCAGAAAGAGAAGCAGAAGAAGCAGAAGAAGCAGTAGCAGGAGAAGCAGAAGCAGAAGAAACAGAAGAAGCCGAAGAATCAGAAGGAGAACCTGAAGCAGAAGGAGAAGCAGAAGCAGCAGAAGCTGGAAAAGCAGAAGCAGAAGAAACCGAACAAGCAGAAGAAGCAGAAGCAGAACGAGAAGCAGAAGAAGAGGGAGAAAGAGAAGGATTAGGAGTAGGAGGAGCAGAAGCAGAATAAGAAGCAGAAAGAGAAGCAGAAGGAGAAGCAGAAGGAGAAACAGAATCAGAAGCAGGAGAAGCAGAAGCAGAAAGAGAAGCACAAGAAGGAGGAATTGAAGGAGAAGGAGAATGAGACGGAGAAGCAGAAGGAGAAGAAGGAGAAGCAGAAGAAGAAGAAGCAGGAGAAGCAGAAACAGAAGAAACAGAAAAAGCAGAAGAAGCAGAAAAAGCAGCAGCAGGAGAAGCAGAAGAAGAAGGAGGAGAAGGAGAAAGAGAAGGATTAGGAGTAGGAGAAACAGAAGGATAAGCAGAAGCAGAAAGAGAAGCAGAGGGAGAAGCAGGAGAAGCAGAAGAAGCAGAAGCAGGAGAAGCAGAAGCAGAATGAAAAGCAGAAGAAGGAGAAATTGAAACAGAAGAAGATGCAGAAGGAGAAGCAGAAGCAGTAGTAGAAGCAGAAGAAGGAGAAGCAGAAGGAGAAGCATAAGGAGAAACAGAAGGAGAAGCAGGAGAAGCAGGAGAAGCAGAAGCAGGAGAAGCAGAATCAAAAGAATTAGAAGAAGGATAAGAAGCAGAAGCAGAAAGAGAAGCAGAAACAGAAGGAGAAGCAGAACCTGAAGCAGAAGAAGCAGAAGCAGAACCTGAAGCAGAAGGAGAAGAAGGAGAAGCAGAAGAAGCAGAATCTGGAGAAGAAGGAGAAGCAGAAGCAGAAAGAGAACCAAAAGCAGAAGGAGAAGCAGAAAGAGAAGCAGAAGAAACAGAAGAAGCAGAAGCAGTAGCAGAAGAAGCAGAAGATGCAGAAGCAGATAGAGAAGCAGAAGGAATAGCAGAAGAACGACAAGGAGAAACAGAAGGAGAAGAAGAATGAGAAGCAGAAGGAGAAGCAGGAAAAACAGAAGAAGCAGAAACAGACGAAGAAGCAGAAGAAGGAGAAGCAGAAGCAGAAGAAGAAGCAGAAGGAAAAGCACAAGCAGAAGGAGATACTGAAGGAGTAGCAGGAGAAGCAGAAGAAGCAGAAGCAGAAGGAGAAGAAGCAGAATCAGAAGCAGAAGGAGAAGTAGAAAGAGAAGCCGACGAAGAGAAGCAGAACGAGAAGCAGGAGAAGCAGAAGAAGCAGAGCGGAAGAAGCAGAAGAAGAAGAAACAGAAGAAATAGAAGGAGCAGAAGCAGAAGGAGGAGCAGAAGCAGAAGGAGAAGCAGAAAGAGAAGCAGGAAAAGCAGAAGAAGCAGAAGCAGGAGAAGCAGAAGCAGAAGAAACAGAAGGACAAGAAACAGAAGCTGAAGGAGAAGCAGAAACAGAAGGAGAAGCAGAAAGAGAAGGAGGGGAAGCAGAAGAAGCAGAAGCAGGAGAACCAGAAACATAAGAATCCGAAGAAGCAGAAGCAGAACCTGAAGCAGAAGGAGAAGCAGGAGAAGCAGAAGAAGCAGAATCTTTAGAAGCAGAATGAGAAGCAGAAGGAGAAGCAGAAGCAGAAAGAGAATCAAAAGCAGAAGGAGAAGCAGAAGAAACAGAAGAAGTAGAAGCAGTAGCAGTTGTAGCAGAAGCAGTAGGAAAAGCAGAAGAACAAGAAGGAGAAGGAGAAACAGAAGGAGAAGCAGAAGGAGAAGCAGAAAGAGAAGAAGGTAAAGCAGAAGAAGAAGAAGCAGAAGGAGAATCAGAAGGAGAAGCAGAAGAAGGAGAAGGAGAAGCAGAAGCAGAAGAAGATGCAGAAGGAAAAGCAGAAGAAGCAGAAGCAGAAGGAGAAGCTGGAAAAGCAGAAGAAGCAGAAGCAAAAGGTGAAGCAAAAGAAGGAGAAGGAGAAGCAGAGGCAGAAGAAGAAGCATAAGGACAAGCACAAGCAGAAGGAGATGCAGATGGAGAAGCAGGAGAAGCAGAAGAAGCAGAAGCTGAAAGAGAAGCAGAAGTAGGAGAAGGAGAAGGAGGAGAAGCAGAAGCAGAAGGAGAAGCAGAAAGAGAAGCAGGAGGAGGACAAGAAGCAGAAGCAGGAGAAGCCGAAAGAGAAGAGCAGAAACAGAAGCAGAAGGAGAAGCAGAAGCAGAACGAGAAGCAGCAGAAGAAGTAGAACCAGAAATTCAGCACGAGAAACAGAAGAAGCAGAAGCAGAAGGAGATAGCAAAAGAGAAGCAGAAGGAGAAGTAGAAAAAGCAGCAGAAGAAGCAGAAAAACAAGCAGGAGAAGCAGAAGCAAAAAGAGAAGTAGAAGCAGAAGAAGCAGAAGAAGAAGGAGTAGAAGCATAAGAAGCAGAAGCAGGAGAAGCAGAACCAGAAGAAAAAGAAGAAGCATAAGAAGCAGAAGCAGAGGGAGAAACAGAAGAAGGAGAAGGAGCAGCAGAAGGTGAAGCAGAAGGAGATGCAGAAGCAGAAAGAGAAGCAGAAATAGAAGGAGAAGAAGAAAGAGAAGTTGGAGAATCAGAAGAAGCAGAAGCAGAAAGAGAAGCAGAAGAAGGAGAAGGAGAAGCAGAAGGAGAAGCACAAGCAGGAGAAGCAGAAGAAGCAGAAGCGGGAGGAGCAGAAGAAGAAGAAGAAACAGAAGAAGGAGAAGGAGCAGAAGGAGAAGCAGAAACAGAAGGAGAAGCAGAAAGAGAAGCAGAAGAAGCAGAAGCTG
The DNA here is from genome assembly GCF_000151885.1 of Dipodomys ordii. NCBI lineage: Eukaryota > Metazoa > Chordata > Mammalia > Rodentia > Heteromyidae > Dipodomys > Dipodomys ordii. Next base: position 1,423 of record NW_012290428.1, on the reverse strand, counting down.
GAAAAGCAGAAGCAGAAGAAACCGAACAAGCAGAAGAAGCAGAAGCAGAACGAGAAGCAGAAGAAGAAGGAGAAAGAGAAGGATTAGGAGTAGGAGGAGCAGAAGCAGAATAAGAAGCAGAAAGAGAAACAGAAGGAGAAGCAGAAGGAGAAACAGAAGAAGCAGAAGCAGGAGAAGCAGAAGCAGAATGAGAAACACAAGAAGGAGAAATTGAAGGAGAAGGAGAATGAGACGGAGAAGCAGAAGGAGAAGTAGGAGAAGCAGAAGGAGAAGTAGGAGAAGCAGAAGAAGAAGAAGCAGGAGAAGCAGAAACAGAAGAAACAGAAGGAGAAGAGCAGAAGCAGGAGAAGCAGAAGGAGAAGCAGAAGAAGCAGAAGCTGAAGCAGAAGAAGAAGAAACAGAAAAAGCAGAAGAAGCAGAAGAAGAAGCAGCAGGAGAAGCAGAAGAAGAAGAAGGAGAAGGAGAAAGAGAAGGATTAGGAGTAGGAGAAACAGAAGGATAAGCAGAAGCAGAAAGAGAAGGAGAAGGAGAAGCAGGAAAAGCAGAAGAAGCAGAAGCAGGAGAAGCAGAAGCAGAATGAAAAGCAGAAGAAGGACAAATTGAAACAGAAGAAGATGCAGAAGGAGAAGCAGAAGCAGTAGTAGAAGCAGAAGAAGGAGAAGCAGAAGGAGAAGCATAAAGAGAAAGAGAAGGAGAAGCAGGAGAAACAGAAGCAGGAGAAGCAGAATCAGAAGAAATAGAAGAAGGAGAAAAAGCAGAAGCAGAAAGAGAAGCAGAAACAGAAGGAGAAGCAGAAATAGAAGCAGAAGAAGCCGAAGAAGCAAAAGCAGAACCTAAAGCAGAAGGAGAAGAAGGAGAAGCAGAAGAAGCAGAATCTGGAGAAGAAGAAGGAGAAGCAGAAGCAGAAAGAGAAGCAAAAGCAGAAGGAGAAGCAGAAGAAAGAGAAGAAGCAGAAGCAGTAGCAGAAGAAGCTGAAGATGCAGAAGCAGAAAGAGAAGCAGAAGGAATAGCAGAAGAACGAGAAGGAGAAATAGAAGGAGAAGCAGAAGGAGAAGCAGGAAAAGCAGACGAAACAGAAGCAGACGGAGAAGCAGAAGAAGGAGAAGGAGAAGCCGGAGCAGAAGAAGAAGCACAAGGAAAAGCACAAGCAGAAGGAGATGCAGAAGGAGAAGCAGGAAATGCAGAAGACGCAGAAGCAGAAGGAGAAGAAGAAGGAGAAGAATCAGAATCAGAAGAAGCAGAAGCAGAAATAGAAAGAGAAGCCGACGAAGAGAAGCTGAACGAGAAGCAGGAGAAGCAGAAGAAGCAGAAGCGGGAGAAGCAGAAGCAGAAGAAAAAGAATAAGCATAAGAAGCAGAATCAGAGGGAGAAGCAGAAGAAGGAGAAGCAGAAGCAGAAGAAGCAGCAGAAGCAGAAGCAGAAT
>NW_012290427.1:0-2577 GCF_000151885.1 Dipodomys ordii | reverse complement strand
GAAGCAGAAGAAGCAGTAGCAGGAGAAGCAGAAGCAGAAGTTAACAGAAGAAGCTGAAGAAGCAGAAGAAACAGAAGAAGCTGAAGAAGCAGAAGGAGAACCTGAAGCAGAAGGAGAAGCAGAAGCATCAGAGGCTGGAAAAGCAGAAGCAGAAGATACAGAACAAGCAGAAGAAGCAGAAGCAGAACGAGAAGCAGAAGAATAAGAAGGAGAAAGAGAAGGATTAGGAGTAGGAGGAGCAGAAGCAGAATTAGAAGCAGAAAGAGAAGCAGAAGGAGAAGCAGAAGCAGGAGAAGTAGAAGCAGAAGCAGAATGAGAAGCACAAGAAGGAGAAATTGAAAGAGAAGGAGAATGAGATGGAGAAGCAGAAGGAGAAGTAGGAGAAGCAGAAGAAGGAGAAGCAGGAGAAGCAGAAGCAGAAGAAACAGAAGAAGGAGAAGAGCAGAAGCAGAAGGAGAAACAGAAGCAGAAGGAGAAGCAGAAGAAGAAGAAGCTAAAGCAGAAGAAACTGAAAAGGCAGAAAAAGAAGAAGAAGCAGAAGAAGAACAAGCAGGAAAAGCAGAAGAAGAAGAAGGAGAAGGAGAAAGAGAAGGATTAGGAGTAGGAGAAACAGACGGATAAGCAGAAGCAGAAAGAGAAGGAGAAGGAGAAGCAGGAGAAGCAGGAGAAGCAGAAGAAGCAGAAGCAGGAGAAGCAGAAGCAGAATGAAAAGCACAAGAAGGAGAAATTAAAACAGAAGAAGAGGCAGAAGGAGAAGCAGAAGCAGAAGCAGAAGGAGAAGCAGAAGAAGGAGAAGGAGAAGGAGTAGCAGAAGGATAAGAATAAATAGAAACAGAAGGAGAAGCAGGAGAAGCATAAGCAGAAGAAATAGAAGAAGGAGAAGAAGCAGAAGCAGAAAGAGAAGCAGAAACAGAAGGAGAAGCAGAAATAGAAGCAGAAGAAGCCGAAGAAAGCAGAAGCAGAACCTGAAGCGGAAGGAGAAGCAGAAGAAGCAGAATCTGGAGAAGAAGAAGGAGAACCAGAAGGAGAAGCAGAAGCAGAAAGAGAAGCAAAAGCAGAAGGAGAATCAGAAGAAACAGAAGAAGCAGAAGCAGTAGCAGAAGAAGCTGAAGATGCAGAAGCAGAAAGAGAAGCAGAAGGAATAGCAGAAGAACGAGAAGGAGAAGAAGAAACAGAAGGAGAAGAAGAAGGAGAAGCAGAAGGAGAATCAGGAAAGGCAGAAGAAGCAGAATCAGACGGAGAAGCAGAAGAAGGAGAAGGAGAAGCAGAAGAAGAAGCAGACGAAAAGCACAAGCAGAAGGAGATGCAGAAGGAGAAGCAGGAGAAGCAGAAGAAGCAGAAGCAGAAGAAGCAGAAGCAGAAGTAGAAAGAGAAGCCGACGAAGAGAAGCAGAACGAGAAGCAGGAGAAGCAGAAGAAGCAGAAGCGGGAGAAGCAGAAGAAGAAGAAACAGAAGAAGGAGAAGGAGCAGAAGCAGAAGAAGAAGGAAAAGCAGAAGGAGAAGCAGAAAGAGAAGCAGGAAAAGCAGAAGAAGCAGAAGCAGGAGAAGCAGAAGCAGAAGAAACAGGAGAAGGACAAGAAGCAGAAGCAGAAGGAGAAGCAGAAACAGAAGGAGAAGCAGAAAGAGGAGGGGAAGCAGAAGAAGAAGAAGCAGGAGAAGCAGAAGCAGGAGAAGCAGAAGCATAAGAATCCGAAGAAGCAGAAGCAAAACCTGAAGCAAAAGCGGAAGCAGGAGAAGCAGAATCTGGAGAAGCTGAATGAGAAGCTGAAGGAGAAGCAGAATCTGAAAGAGAATCAAAAGCAGAAGGAAACGCAGAAGAAACAGAAGAAGCAGTAGCAGTTGCAGCAGAAGCAGAAGGAGAAGCAGAAAGAAAAGCAGAAGAACGAGAAGGAGAAGGAGAAACAGAAGGAGAAGCAGAAGGAGAATCAGAAGGAGAAGCGGAAGAAGCAGAAGGAGAAGCAGAAGCAGAAGAAGCAGAAGGAGAAGCAGAAGGAGAAACAGAAGCAGAAGAAGCAGCAGAAGGAGAAGCAGAAGCAGAAGAAGATGCAGAAGGAGAAGCAGGAGAAGCAGAAGAAGCAGAAGCAGAAGGAGAAGTAGAAGTAGGAGAAGGAAGAGCCGCAGAAGAAATAGGAGAAGCAGAAGGAGAAGCAGAAGCAGAATGAGAAGCAGAAAGAGGAGTAGAAGCAGAAGAAGCAGGAAAAGAAGAAGAAGAAGAAAGAGAAGAAGAAGAAGAAGAAGAAGAAGAAGAAGAAGAAGAAGAAGAAGAAGAAGAAGAAGAAGAAGATGAAGAAGAAAAAGAAGAAGAAGAAGAAGAAGATGATGATGATGAAGAAAAAGAAGAAGAAGAAGAAGAAGAAGAAGAAGAAGAAGAAGAAGAAGAAGAAGAAGAAGAAGAAGAAGAAGAAGAAGAAGAAGAAGGAGGAGGAGGAGGAGGAGGAGGAGGAGGAGAAGAAGAAGGGGAAGCATAAGGAGAAGCAGTAGAAGCAGAAGAAGCAGAAGCAGAGAAGCAGAAGCAGAAGAAAAAGAATAAGCAAAAGAAGCAGAATCAGAGGGAGAAGCAGATTGAGAAGGAGCAGA
>NW_012290426.1:0-12144 GCF_000151885.1 Dipodomys ordii | reverse complement strand
AGAAGCAGAAGAGCAGCAGAAGGAGAAGCAGGAGATGCAGAAACAGGAGAAGCATAAGCAGAACAAACAGGAGAAGGACAAGAAGCAGAAGCAGAAGGAGAAGCAGAAACAGAAGGAAAAGCAGAAAGAGAAGGAGAGGAAGCAGAAGAAGCAGAAGCAGGAGAAGCAGAAGCATAAGAATCCGAAGAAGCAGAAGCAGAACCTGAAGCAGAAGGAGATGCAGGAGAAGCAGAAGAAGCAGAATCTGGAGAAGCAGAATGAGAATCAGAAGGAGAAGCAGAAGCAGAAAGAGAATCAAAAGCAGTAGGAGAAGCAGAAGAAACAGAAGTAGAAGCACTAGCAGTTGTAGCAGAAGCTTAAGGAAAAGCAGAAGAACAAGAAGGAGAAGGAGAAAGAGAAGGAGAAGCAGAAAGAGAAGCAGGTAAAGCAGAAGAAGAAGAAACAGAAGGAGAATCAGAAGGAGAAGCAGAAGAAGGAGAAGGAGAAGCAGAAGAAGATGCAGAAGGAGAAGCAGGAGAAGCAGAAGAAGCAGAAGCAGAAGGAGAAGGACAAGCAGAAGAAGCAGAAGCAAAAGGAGAAGCAAAAGAAGGAGAAAGAGAAGCAGAAGCAGAATAAGGACAAGCACATGCAGAAGGAGATGCAGAAGGAGAAGCAGGAGAAGCAGAATAAGCAGAATCTGAATTAGAAGAAAGTGAAAAAGCAGAAGAAGCAGAAGAGGAAGCAGCAGGAGAAACAGAAGCAGAAGAAAGAGAAGGAGAAAGAGAAGGATTTGGAGTAGAAGAAACAGAAGGATAAGCAGAAGCAGAAAGAGAAGGAGAAGGAGAAGCAGGAGAAGCAGAAGCAGGAGAAGAAGAAGCAGAATGAAAAGCAGAAGAAGGAGAAATTGAAACAGAAGAAGATGCAGAAGGAGAAGCAGAAGCAGAAGCAGAAGGAGAAGCAGAAGAAGGAGGAGAAGGAGAAGCAGAAGGAAAATCATAAAGAGAAACAGAAGGAGAAGAAGGAGAAACAGAAGCGGGAGAAGTAGAAGGAGAAGAAATAGAAGAAGGAGAAGAAGCAGAAGCAGAAGAAGAAGCAGAAACAGAAGGAGATGCAGAAATAGAAGCAGAAGAAGCCGAAGAAGCAGAAGAAGAACCTGAAGCCGAAGGAGAAGCAGAAGAAGCAGAATCTGGAGAAGAAGAAGGAGAACCAGAAGGAGAAGCAGAAGCAGAGAGAGAAGCAAAAGCAGAAGGAGAAGCAGAAGAAACAGAAGAAGCAGAAGCAGTAGCAGAAGAAGCTGAAGATGCAGAAGCAGAAGGAGAAGCAGAAGGAAAAGCAGAAAAAGAAGGAGAAGGAGAAACAGAAGGAGAAGCAGAAGGAGAAGCAGGAAAAGGAGAAGAAGCAGTAGCAGACGGAGAAGGAGAAGCAGAAGTAAAAGAAGAAGCATAAGGACAAGCACAAGCAGAAGGAGATGCAGAAGGAGAAGCAGGAGAAGCAGAAGAAGCAGAAACAGAAGGAGTAGAAGAAGAAGAAGAAGAAGAAGAAGAAACAGAAGCAGAAAGAGAAGCAGACGAAGAGAAGCAGAACGAGAAGCAGGAGAAGCAGAAGAAGAAGAAACAGAAGAAGGAGAAGTAGCAGAAGCAGAAGGAGAAGCAGAAGGAGAAGCAGAAAGTGAAGCAGAAACAGAAGGAGAAGCAGAAAGAGAAGGAGAAGAAGCAGAACCTGGAGAAGCAGAATGAGAAGCTGAAGTAGAAGCAGAAGCAGAAGCAGAAAGAAAATCAAAAGCAGAAGAAGCAGATGAGAAGCAGAGCAGAAGCAGAAAGATAATCCAAAGCAGAAGTACAAGCAGAAGAAACAGAAGAAGCAGAAGCAGTAGTCGTTGTAGCAGAAGCAGAAGGAGAAGCAGTAGGAAAAGCAGAAGAACGAGAAGGAGAAGTAGAAGCAGAAGGAGAATCAGAAGGAGAAGCAGAAGAAGGAAAACAAGAAGCAGAAGCAGAAGAAGCAGCAGAAGGAGAAGCAGAAGCAGAAGAAGATGCAGAAGGAGAAGCAGAAGAAGCAGAAGCAGAAGAAGAAGCAGAAGTAGAAGAAGGAGAAGGAGAAGAAAGGGCAGCAGAAGCAATAGGAAAAGCAGAAGGAGAAGCAGAAGAATGAGAAGAAGAAAGAGAAGCAGGAAAAGCACAAATGCAGAATCATGAGAAGCAGCAGCAGGAGAAGCAGAAGCAGAAGAAGATGCAGAACGAGAAGCAGGAGAAGCAGAAGAAGCAGAAGCAGAAGGAGAAGCAGAAGTAGGAGAAGGAGAAGGAGAAGGAAGGGCAGCAGAAGCAATAGGAGAAGCAGAAGGAGAAGCAGAAGCAGAATGAGAAGCAGAAAGAGAAGCAATAGAAGCAGAAGAAGCAGGAAAAGCAGAAGCAGAAGAAAGAGAAGAAGAAGAAGAAGAAGAAGAAGAAGAAGAAGAAGAAGAAGAAGAAGAAGAAGAGGAAGAAGAAGAGGAAGAAGAAGAGGAAGCAGCAGCATAAGGAGAAGCATAAGGAGAAGCAGTAGAAGGAGAAGCAGCAGAAGCAGAAGCAGAAGAAAAAGAATAAGCAAAAGAAGCAGAAGCAGAAGCAGTGGGAGAAGCAGAAGAAGGAGAAGGAGAACGAGCAGCAGAAGGAGAAGCAGAAAGAGAAGCAGAAACAGAAGGAGAACACGAAGGAGAAGCAGGAGAATCAGAAGAAGCAGAAGTAGAAGCAGAAAGAGGAGAAGAAGGAGAAGCAGAAGTAGAATCAGAAGAAACAGAAGAAGAAGAAGCAGAAGAAACAGAAGTAAAAGAAACAGAAGAAGGAGAAGAGCAGAAGCAGAAGCAGAAGGAGAAGCAGAGGCAGAAGGAGAAGGAGAAAGAGAAGCAGGAGAAGCATAAGAAGCAGGAGAAGCAGAAGAAGAAGACAGAGAAGGCGAAAGAGAAGGATTAGGAGTAGGAGAAGCAAAAGGATAAGCAGAAGCAGAAAGAGACTCAGAAGGAGAAGCAGCACGAGAAGTAGGAGAAGCAGGAGAAGCAGAAGCAGGAGAAGCAGAAGAAACAGAAGACGCAGAAGCAGAATGAGAAGCAGAAGGGGAAATTGAAGCAGAAGCAGAAGGAGAAGCAGAAGCAGAAGGAGAAGCAGAAGAAGGAGAAGGAGAAGCAGAAAGAGAAGCAGAAAGAGAAGCAGAACGAGAAGCAGGAGAAGCAGAAGCAGGAGAAGCAGAAGCAGAAGAAACAGTAGGAGAAGAAGCAGAAGCAGAAGGAGAAGCAGAAACAGAAGGAAAAGCAGAAAGAGAAGCAGGAGAAGCAGAAGAAGCAGCAGCAGGAGAAGCAGAAGCATAAGAATCCGAAGAAGCAGAAGCAGAACCTGAAGCAGAAGGAGAAGCAGGAGAAGCAGAAGAAGCAGAATCTGGAGAAGCAGAAGGAGAAGCAGAAGCAGAAAGAGAAGCAAAAGCAGAAGGAGAAGCAGAAGAAATAGAAGAAGCAGAGGCAGTAGCAGAAGAAGCAGAAGATGCAGAAGCAGAAGGAGAAGCAGAAGGAAAAGCAGAAGAACGAGAAGGAGAAGGAGAAACAGAAGGAGAAGCAGAAAGAGAAGCAGAAGAAGGAGCAGGAGAAGGAAAAGCAGCAGGAGAAGCAGAAAGAGCAGCATAAGGAGAAGCAAGAGATGCAGAAACAGGAGAAGCATAAGCAGAACAAACAGGAGAAGGACAAGAAGCAGAAGCAGAAGGAGAAGCAGAAACAGAAGGAGAAGCAGAAAGAGAAGGAGGGGAAGCAGAAGAAGCAGAAGCAGGAGAAGCAGAAGCATAAGAATCCGAAGAAGCAGAAGCAGAACCTGAAGCAGAAGGAGAAGCAGGAGAAGCAGAAGAAGCAGAATCTGGAGAAGCAGAATGAGAAGAAGAAGGAGAAGCAGAAAGAGAAGCAGGTAAAGCAGAATAAGAAGAAGCAGAAGGAGAAGCAGAAGAAGGAGAAGGAGAAGCAGAAGCAGAAGAAGATGCAGAAGGAGAAGCAGGAGAAGCAGAAGAAGCAGAAGCAGAAGGAGAAGCAGGAAAAGCAGAAGAAGCCCAAGCAAAAGGAGAAGCAAAAGAAGGAGAAGGAGAAGCAGAGGCAGAAGAAGATGCATAAGGACAAGCACAAGCAGAAGGAGATGCAGAAGGAGAAGCAGGAGAAGCAGAAGAAGCAGAAGCTGAAGGATAAGCAGAAGTAGGAGAAGGAGAAGGAGGAGAAGCAGAAGGACAAGCAGAAGCGGAATGAGAAGCAGAAATAGAAGCAGGAGAACTACAAGATGCAGAAGCATGAGAAGCCGAAAGAGAAGAAGTAGAAGAAGCAGAAACTGAAGCAGAAGGAGAAGCAGAAGCAGAAGGAGAATCAGCAGAAGAAGTAGAACCAGAAATTCAGGCAGGAGAAACAGAAGAAGCATAAGCAGAAAGAGAAGCAAAAAGAGAAGCAGAAAGAGAAGTAGAAGAAGCAGCAGAAGGAGAAGCAGCAGAAGAAGCAGAAAAACAAGCAGGAGAAGCAGAAGCAGAAAGAGAAGTAGAAGCAGAAGAAGCAGAAGAAGCAGAAGCAGAAGAAGAAGCAGTAGAAACATAAGAACCAGAAGCAGGAGAAGCAGAAGCAGAATAAATAAAGAAGCAGAAGATGCAGAAGCCGAAGCAGAGGGAGAAACAGAAGAAGGAGAAGGAGCAGCAGAAGGTGAAGAAGAAGGAGATGCAGAAGGAGAAAGAGAAGCAGAAACAGAAGGACAAGGAGGAGGAGAAGTTGGAGAATCAGAAGAAGCAGAAGCAGAAGCAGAAAGAGAAGCAGAAGAAGGAGAAGGAGAAGCAGAAGTAGAAGGACAAGCAGGAGAAGCAGAAGAAGCAGAAGCGGGAGAAGCAGCAGAAGAAGAAGAAACAGAAGAAGGAGAAGGAGCGGAAGGAGAAGCAGAAGTAGAAGGAGAAGCAGAAGAAGCAGTAGCAGGAGAAGCAGAAGCAGAAGAAACAGAAGAAGCCCAAGAAGCAGAAGGAGAACCTGAAGCAGAAGGGGAAGCAGAAGCAGCAGAAGCTGGAAAAGCAGAAGCAGAAGAAATAGAACAAGCAGAAGAAGCAGTAGCATAAGCAGAACGAGAAGCAGAAGAAGAAGAAGGAGAAAGAGAAGGAGTAGGAGTAGGAGGAGCAGAAGCATAATTAGAAGCAGAAAGAGAAGCAGAAGGAGAAACAGAAGAAGCAGAAACAGGAGAAGAAGAAGCAGAAGCAGAATGAGAAGCACAAGAAGGAGAAATTGAAGGAGAAGGAGAATGAGACGGAGAAGCAGAAAGAGAAGTAGGAGAAGCAGAAGAAGAAGAAGCAGGAGAAGCAGAAGCAGAAGAAACAGAAGAAGGAGAAGAGCAGAAGCAGAAGCAGAAGGAGAAGGAGAAGCAGAAGAAGCAGAAGCTGAAGCAGAAGCAGAAGAAGAAGAAACAGAAAAAGCAGAAGAAGCAGAAGAAGAAGCAGCAGGAGAAGCAGAAGAAGAAGAAGGAGAAGGAGAACGAGAAGTATTAGGAGTAGGAGAAACAGAAGGATAAGCAGAAGCAGAAAGAGAAGGAGAATGAGAAGGAGAAGCAGAAGAAGCATAAGCAGGAGAAGCAGAAGCAGAATGAAAAGCAGAAGAAGGAGAAATTGAAACAGAAGAAGATGCAGAATAAGAAGCAGAAGCAGAAGGAGAAGCAGAAGAAGGAGAAGGAGAAGCAGAAGGATAAGCATAAAGAGAAACAGAAGGAGAAGCAGGAGAAGCAGAAGCAAGAGAAGCAGAAGCAGAAGAAGAATGAGAAGCACAAGAAAGAGAAATTGAAGGAGAAGGAGAATGAGATGGAGAAGCAGAAGGAGAAGTAGGAAAAGCAGAAGAAGAAGAAGAAGAAGCAGGAGAAGCAGAAGCAGAGGAGAAGCAGAAGCAGAAGTAGAAGCAGAAGCGGAAGCAGAAGAAGAAGAAACAGAAAAAGCAGAAGAAGCAGAAGAAGAAGCAGCAGGAGAAGCAGAAGAAGAAGGAGAAAGAGAAGGATTAGGCGTAGGAGAAACAGAAGGATAAACAGAAGCAGAAAGAGAAGGAGAAGGAGAAGCAGGAGAAGCAGAAGGAGCAGAAGCAGGGGAAGCAGAAGCATAATGAAAGGCAGAAGAAGGAGAAATTGAAACAGAAGAAGATGCAGAAGGAGAAGCAGAAGCAGAAGCAGTAGTAGAAGCAGAAGAAGGAGAAGCAGAAGGAGAAGCATAAAGAGAAAGAGAAGGAGAAGCAGGAGAAGCAGAAGCAGGAGAAGCAGAATCAGAAGAAATAGAAGAAGGAGAACAAGCAGAAGCAGAAAGAGAAGCAGAAACAGAAGGAGAAGCAGAAATAGAAGCAGAAGAAGACGAAGAAGCAAAAGGAGAACCTGAAGCAGAAGGAGAAGCTGGAGAAGCAGAAGAAGAAGAATCTGGAGAAGAAGAAGGAGAACCAGAATGAGAAGCAGAAGCAGAAAGAGAAGCAAAAGCAGAAGGAGAAGCAGAAGAAACAGAAGAAGCAGAAGCAGTAGCAGAAGAAGGAGAAGAGCAGAAGCAGAAGCAGAAGGAGAAGCAGAAGGAGAAGCAGAAAGAGAATCAGGAGAAGCAGAAGAAGCAGGAGAAGCAGAAGCAGAAGAAACAGGAGAAGCCGAAGAAGCAGAAGCAGAATCTGAAGCAGAATGAGAAACAGAAGAAGCACAATCTGAAGCAGAAGAAACAGAAATAGTAGAATAAGCTGAAGCAGAAGCACCAGGAGAAGCAGAAGAAGGAGAAGCAGAAGAAGAAGAAGGAGAAGGCGAAAGAGAAGGATTAGGAATAGGAGAAGCAAAAGGATAAGCAGAAGCAGAAAGAGACGCAGAAGGAGAAGCAGCACGAGAAGTAGGAGAAGCTGGAGAAACAGAAGCAGGAGAAGCAGAAGAAACAGAAGACGCAGAAGCAGAATGAGAAGTAGAAGGAGAAATTGAAGCAGAAGCAAAAGGAGAAGCAGAAGGAAAAGGAGAAGCAGAAGAAGGAGAAGGAGAAGGAGAAACTGAAAGAGAAACAGAAAGGGAAGCAGAACGAGAAGCAGGAGAAGCAGAAGCAGGAGAAGCAGAAGCAGAAGAAACAGAAGAAGGAGAAGAAGCAGAAGCAGAAGGAGAAGCAGAAACAGAAGGAAAAGCAGAAAGAGAAGAAGGAGAAGCAGAAGAAGCAGCAGCACGAGAAGCAGAAGAAGCAGAAGCCGAAGAAAGAGAAGCAGAATCTGACGCAGAAGGAGAAACAGAAGAAGCACAATCTGAAGCAGAAGCAGAAGAAACAGAAATAGTAGAATAAGCAGAAGCAGAAGCACCAGGACAAGCAGAAGAACAAGAAGGAGAAGGCGAAAGAGAAGGATTAGGAGGAGGAGAAGCAAAAGGATAAGCAGAAGCAGAAAGAGACGCAGAATGAGAAGCAGCACGAGAAGTAGGAGAAGCAGAAGAAACAGAAGACGCAGAAGCAGAATGAGAATCAGAAGGAGAAATTGAAGCAGAAGCAGAAGGAGAAGCAGAAGCAGAAGGAGAAGCAGAAGGAGAAGGAGAAGCAGAAAAAGAAGCAGAACGAGAAGCAGGAGAAGCAGAAGCAGGAGATGCAGAAACAGAAAAAAACAGAAGAAGGAGAAGAAGCAGAAGCAGAAAGAGAAGCAGAAACAGAAGGAAAAGCAGAAAGAGAAGCAGGAGAAGCAGAAGAAGCAGCAGCAAGAGAAGCAGAAGCAGAAGAAGCAGAAGAAGCAGAAGCAGAACCTGAAGCAGAAGGAGAAGCAGGAGAAGCAGAACAAGCAGAATCTGGAGAAGCAGAAGGAGAAGCAGAAGAAGAAAGAGAAGCAAAAGCAGGAGAGCAGGAGTAAAAGCAGAAGAAACAGAAGAAACAGAGGCAGTAGCAGAAGAAGCAGAAGATGCAGAAGCAGGAGGAGAAGCAGAAGGAAAAGCAGAAGAACGAGAAGGAGAAGGAGAAACAGAAGGAGAAGCAGAAAGAGAAGCAGAAGAAGGAGCAGGAGAAGGAAAAGCAGCAGGAGAAGCAGAAAGAGCAGCAGAAGGAGAAGCAGGAGATGCAGAAACAGGAGAAGCAGAAGCAGAAGAAACAGGAGAAGGACAAGAAGCAGAAGCAGAAGGAGAAGCAGAAACAGAAGGAGAAGCAAAAAGAGAAGGAGGGAAGCAGAAGAAGCAGGAGAAGCAGAAGCATAAGAATCCGAACAAGCAGAAGCAGAACCTGAAGCAGAAGGAGAAGCAGGAGAAGCAGAAGAAGCAGAATCTGGAGGAGCAAAATGAGAAGCTGAAGGAGAAGCAGAAGCAGAATGAGAATCAAAAGCAGAAGGATTAGCAGAAGAAACAGAAGAATAGAATCAGTAGCCATTGTAGCAGAAGCAGAAGGAGAAGCAGAAGGAAAAGCAGAAGAACAAGAAGGAGAAGGAGAAACAGAAGGAGAAGTAGAAGGAGAAGCAGAAAGAAAGCAGGTAAAGCAGAAGAAGCAGAAGCAGAAGGAGAATCAGAAGGAGAAGCAGAAGAAGGAGAAGGAGAAGCAGAAGCAGAAGAAGATGCAGAAGGAGAAGCAGGAGAAGCAGAAGAAGCAGAAGCAGAAGGAGAAGCAGGAAAAGCAAAAGAAGCAGAGGCAAAAGTAGAAGCAAAAGAAGGAGAAGGAGAAGGAGAAGCAGAAGCAGAAGAAGAAGCATAAGGACAAGCACAAGCAGAAGGAGATGCAGAAGGAGAAGCAGGAGAAGCAGAAGAAGCAGAAGCTGAAGGAGAAGCAGAAGTAGGAGACGGAGGATAAGCAGAAGCAGAAGGAGAAGCAGAAGAGGAATGAGAATCAGAAAAAGAAGCAGGAGAAGCACAATAAGCAGAAGCAGGAGAAGCCGAAAGAGTAGAAGCAGAAGAAGCAGAAACAGAAGCAGAAGGAGAAGCAGAAGCAGAAGGAGAAGCAGCAGAAGAAGTAGAACCAGAAATTCAGGCAGGAGAAACAGAAGAAGAAGAAGCATAAGGAGAAGCAAAAAGAAAAGCAGAAGGAGAAGTAGAAGAAGCAGTAGAAGAAGCAGAAAAACAAGCAGGAGAAGCAGAAGTAGATAGAGAATTAGAAGCAGAAGAAGCAGAAGCAGAAGAAGAAGCAGTAGAAGCATAAGAAGCAGAAGCAGGAGAAGCAAAAGCAGAAGAACAAGAAGAAGCATAAGAAGCAGAAGCAGAAGCAGAGGGAGAAACAGAAGAAGTAGAAGGAGCAGCAAAGGTGAAGCAGAAGGAGATGCAGAAACAGAAAGAGAAGCAGAAACAGAAGGAGAAGAAGAAGGATTAGTTGGAGAATCAGAAGAAGCAGAAGCAGAAAGAGAAGCAGTAGAAGGAGAAGGAGAAGCAGAAGCAGAGGAAAGAAAGGAGAAGAAGAAGAAGCAGAAGCGGGAGAAGCAGAAGAAGAAGAAGAAACAGAAGAAGGAGAAGGAGCAGAAGGAGAAGCAGAAGCAGAAGGAGAAGCAGAAAGAGAAGCAGAAGAAGCAGTAGCAGGAGAAGCAGAAGCAGAAGAATCAGAAGAAGCCAAAGAAGCAGAAGCAGGACCTGAATCAGAAGAAACAGAACAAGCAGAAGAAGCAGAAGCAGAACCAGAACGAGAAGCAGAAGAAGAAGAAGGAGAAGGAGAAAGAGAAGGATTAGGAGTAGGAAGAGCAGAAGGAGAATCAGAAGCAGAACGAGAAGCAGAAGGAGCAGCAGAAGGAGAAGCAGAAGGAGAAACAGAAGGAGGTGCAGAAGCAGAAGAAGCAGCAGAAGGAGAAGCAGAAGCAGAAGGAGATGCAGAAGGAGAAGCAGGAGAAGCAGAAGAAGCAAAAGCAGGAGAAGCAGAAGTAGGAGAAGGAGAATGAGAAGGAAGGGCAGCAGAAGGAATAGGAGAAGCAGAAGGAGAAGCAGAAGCAGAATGAGAAGCAGAAAGAGAAACAGTAGAAGCAGAAGAAGCAGGAAAAGGAGAAGCAGACGATACAGAAGAAGAAGAAGAAGAAGAAGAAGAAGAAGAAGAAGAAGAAGAAGAAGAAGAAGAAGAAGAAGAAGAAGAAGAAGAAGAAGAAGAAGGAGATGCATAAGGAGAAGTAGTAGAAGCAGAAGAAGCAGAAACAGGATAAGCTGAAGATAAAGAATAAGCAAATGAAGCAGAAGCAGAAGCAGTGGGAGAAGCAGAAGAAGGAGAAGGAGAAGGAGCAGCAGAAAGAGAAGCAGAAGCAGAAAGAGAAGCAGAAACAGAAGGAGAACAAAAGGAGAAGCAGGAGAATCAGAAGAAGCAGAAGTAGAAGCAGAAAGAGAATAAAGAGAAGCAGAAGTAGAATCAGAAGAAACAGAAGAAGAAGAAGCAGAAGAAACAGAAGCAAAAGAAACAGAAGAAGGAGAAGAGCAGAAGAAGATGCAGAAGGAGAAGCAGAAGCAGAAGGAGAAGCAGAAAGAGAAGCAGGAGAAGTAGAAGAAGCAGGAGAAGCAGAAGCAGAAGAAACAGGAGAAGCCGAAGAAGCAGAAGCAGAGTCGGAAGCAGAAGGAGAAACAGAAGAAGCACAATCTGAAGCAGAAGCAGAAGAAACAGAAATAGTAGAATAAGCAGAAGCAGAAGCAGCAGGAGAAGCAGAAGAAGAAGACGGAGAAGGCGAGAGAGAAGGATTAGGAGTAGGAGAAGCAAAAGGATAAGCAGAAGCTGAAAGAGAAGCCGAAGGAGAAGCAGCACGAGAAGTAGGAGAAGCAGAAGAAGCAGAAGCAGGTGAAGCAGAAGAAACAGAAGACGCAGAAGCAGAATGAGAAGCAGAAGGAGAAATTGAAGCAGAAGCAGAAGGAGAAGCAGAAGGAGAAGGAGAAGCAAAAGAAGGAGAAGGAGAAGCAGAAAGAGAAGCAGAAAGAGAAGCAGAACGAGAAGCATGAGAAGCAGAAGCAGGAGAAGCAGAAGGAGAAGAAACAGAAGAAGGAGAAGAAGCAGAAGCAGAAGGAGAAGCAGAAACAGAAGGAAAAGCAGAAAGAGAAGCAGGAGAAGCAGATGAAGCAGCAGCAGGAGAAGCAGAAGCAGAAGAAGCCGAAGAAGCAGAAGCAGAACCTGAAGCAGAAGGAGAAGCAGGAGAAGCAGAAGAAGCAGAATCTGGAGAAGCAGAAGGAGAAACAAAGCAGAAAGAGAAGCAAAAGCAGAAGGAGAAGCAGAAGGAGAACAGAAGATACAGAAGAAGCAGAGGCAGTAGCAGAAGAAGCAGAAGATGCAGAAGCAGAAGGAGAAGCAGAAGAAGGAGCCGGAGAAGGAAAAGCAGCAGGAGAAGTAGAAAGAGCAAAAGAAGGAGAAGCAGGAGGTGGAGAATCAGGAGAAGCAGAAGCAGAAGAAACAGGAGAAGGACAAGAAGCAGAAGCAGAAGGAGAAGCAGAAACAGAAGGAGAAGCAGAAAGAGAAGGAGGGGAAGCAGAAGAAGCAGAAGCAGGAGAAGCAGAAGCATAAGAATCCGAAGAAGCAGAAGCAGAATCTGAAGTAGAAGGAGAAGCAGGGGAAGCAGAAGAAGCAGAATATGGAGAAGCAGAATGAGAAGCTGAAGGAGAAGCAGAAGCGGAAAGAGAATCAAAAGCAGAAGGAGGAGCAGAAGAAACAGAAGAACCAGTAGCAGTTGCAGCAGAAGCAGAAGGAGAAGCAGAAGGAAAAGCAGAAGAACGAGAACAAGAAGGAGAAACAGAAGCAGAAGCAGAAGGAGAAGCAGAAGGAGAAGCAGAAGAAGCAGAAGAAGAAGCAGAAACAGAAGAATAAGCATAAGGACAAGCACAAGCAGAAGGAGATGCAGAAGGAGAAGCAGGAGAAGCAGAAGAAACAGAAGCAGAAGAAGAAGTAGAAGTAGGAGAAAGAGAAGGAAGAGCAGCAGAAGCAATAGGAGAAGCAGAAGCAGAAGCAGAATGAGTAGCAGAAAGAGAAGCAGTAGAACCAGAAGAACCAGAAGAAGCAGGAAAAGCAGAAGAAAGAGAAGAAGAAGAAGAAGAAGAAGAAGAAGAAGAAGAAGAAGAAGAAGAAGAAGAAGAAGAAGAAGGAGAAGCATAAGGAGAAGCAGGGAAGCAGAGGAAGCAGAAGCAGGAGAAGCAGAAGCAGTAGAAAAAGAATAAGCATAAGAAGCAGAATCAGAGGAAGAAGGAGAAGGAGCAGCAGAAGGAGAATCAGAAGGAGAAGCAGAAGAAGGAGAAGCAGAAGAAGCAGCAGAAGGAGAAA
>NW_012290425.1:0-12164 GCF_000151885.1 Dipodomys ordii | reverse complement strand
TCACCGCTGTGTCCGCTGTGTACCCCTCTGTGTCCCCCCGCTGTGTCCCGCTGTGTCCCCCGCTGTGTCCCTGCTGTGTCCCCACTGTGTCCCGCTGTGTCCTGCTGTGTACTGCTGTGTCCCCCGCTGAGTCCCGCTGTGTCCCAATGTGTCCTCGCTCTGTCCCCCTCTGTGTACCGCTGTGTCCTTCCTGTGTCCCCCGCTGTGTCCCGCTGTGTCCCGCTGTGTCCCGCTCTGTCCTTGCTGTGTCCCCCACTGTGTGCAGCTGTGTCCTCGCTGTGTCCCCCGCTGTGTCTCGCTGTGTCCTTTTGTGTCACGCTGTTTCCCCGCTGTGTCCCTGCTGTGTCCCTCTGTGTACCCCACTGTGTCCAGCTTTGTCCCCACCGTGTCTCGCTCTGTCCACCGCTGTGTCCCGCTGTGTCCCCCGCTGAGTCCCCACTGTGTCCCCGCTGTGTCCCGCTGTGTCCCCCGCTGTGTCCCGCTGTGTCCCGCTGTGTCCTTGCTGTGACCCGCTCTGTCCCCACTGTATCGACGCTGTGTCCCGCTGTGTTCCGCTGTGTCCTCGCTGTGTTCCCCGCTGTGTCCCGCTGTGTACCCCTCTGTGTCTCCCGCTGTGTCCCGCTGTTTCCCCCGCTCTGACCCGCTGTGTCCCGCTTTGTCCCCCACTGTGTCCCTGCTGTCTCCCCGGTGTGTCCCACTGTGTCCCGCTGTGTACTGCTGTGTCTCCCGCTGAGTTCCGCTGTGTCCCTCTGTGTCCCCAGTGTGTGCCCGCTGTGTCCCTCTGTGTACCCCGCTGTGTCCAGCTGTGTCCCCGCTGTGTCTCGCTGTGTCCCTGCTTTGTCCCGCTTTGCCCCTGCTGTGTCACCGTTCTGTCCCGCTGTGTCACACTGTGTCAAGTGTTGTCCCGCTTTTTCCCCCGCTGTGACCTCGCTATGTTTCCAGCTGTGTCCCGCTGTGTACCACTCTGTGTCCCCCGCTGTGTCCCGCTGTGTACCCGCTGTGTCCCTCTGTGTTCCCTCAGTGTCCCAGCTGTGTCCCACTGTGTCCTCGCTGTGTCCACTGCTGTGTCCCATTGTGTCCCCAGCTGTGTACCCCACTATGTCCCGCGGTGTCCCCGCTGTATCGACGCTGTGTCCTGCTGGGTCCCGCTGTGTCCCCCGATGTGTCCCTTTGTGTCCCCAGCTGTGTACTCCGCTGTGTCCCGCTGTGTACCCCGCTGTGTCCCGCTATGTTCCCGCAGTGTCCCCGCTGTGTCCCGCTGTGTCCTCACTGTGTCCCTGCTGTGTCCCTGCTGTGTCCCGCTGTGTCCCGCTGTGTCCTGCTGTGTCCTCGATATGTCCCACGCTGTGTTCCGCTGTGTCCCCCGCTGTGTCCGGCTGTGTCCCCCGCTGTGACCGGCTGTGTCCCGCTGTGTTTCCCGCTGTGTCCCCACTGTGTACCCTCTGTGTCCCGCTGTGTACCCCGCTGTGTCCAGCAGTGTCCCCGCTGTGTCCCGCTTTGTCCCCTCTCTGTCCCCTGCTGTCCCCCGCTTTGTCCCCCGCTGTGTTCCCACTGTGTCCCGCTGTGTCGCCCGCTTTGTCCCGCTGGGCCCCTGCAGTGTCCCCGCTGTGTCACACTGTGTCACACTGTGTCCCGTGTTGTTCTGCTTTGGCCCCCGCTGTGACCTCGCTGTGTTTCTCGCTGTGTCCCGCTGTGTACCCTTCTGTGTCTCCCGCTGTGTCCCGCTGTGTACCCTGCTGTGTCCAGCTGTGTCCTCGCTGTGTCCCCCGCTGTCTCCTGCTTTGTCCCACGCTGTGTCCCGCTGTGACCCGCTGTGTCCTCGCTGTGTCCCCCGCTGTGTCCCGCTGTGTCCCCGCTGTGTCCACTGCTGTGTCCCGCTGTGTACCCCGCTGTGTCCCGCTATGTCCCTGCAGTGTCCCCGCTGTGTCCCGCTGTGTCCCACTGTGTCCCGTGGTGTCCCAGTTTGTCCCCCGCTGTGTCCCCTGGTGAGTTTCCGCTGTGTCCCGCTGTGTCCCCCACTGGTTCCCGCTGTGTCTACTGCTGTGTCCCCGCTGTGTCCCGCTGTGTCCCGCTGTATCCTCGCTGTGTCCCACGCTGTGTTCCGCTCAGTCCTCGCTGTGTCCCAAGATGTGTCCCGTTGTGTCCCCAGCTGTGTCCCCGCTCTGTCCAGCTGTGTTTCCGCTGTGTCCCTGCTGTGTCCCCACTGTGTCCTTCTGTATACTGCTGTGTCCCCCGCTGAGTCCCGCTGTGTCCCCGCTGTGTCCCGCTGTGTCCTCCATGTGTCCCGCGCAGTGTCCCACTGTGTCCCGCTGTGTCCCCCACTGTTTCCCCTGCTATGTCCGGCTGTGTCCCCCGCTGTGTCCCGCTGTGTCCACTGCTGTGTCCCCGCTGTGTCCCACTTTTTCCCCGGCTGTGTCCCGCTGTGTCCTCGCTGTGTCCCCCGCTGTGTCCCAATGTGTCTTCTCTGTGTTCCCCGCTGTGTCCCGCTGTGTCCCCCGCTTTGTCCCGCTGTGTCCCACTGTGTCCCCACTGTGTCATGCTGTGTCCCGCTGTGTCCCCAGTGTTCCCGCTGTGTCCGCTGTGTACCCCGCTGTGTCCAACTGTGTCCCGCTCTGTCCCGCTGTGGCCCTTCTCTGTCTACGCTGTCCCCCGCTGTGTCCCACTGTGTCCCGCTGTGTCCCCCGCTTTATCCTGCTGTGTCCCCGCAGTGTCCCCGCTGTGTCCCGCTGTGTCACACTGTGTCCCGTGGTGTCCCACATTGTCCACCGCTGTGTCCCCCGCTGTGTCCTCCGCTGAGTCCCCTCTGTATCGACGCTGTGTCCCGCTGTGTCCCGCTGTGTCCTCGCTGTGTTCCCCGCTGTGTCGCGCTGTGTCCACCGCTGTGTCCCCTGCTATGTCCTCGCTGGGTCCCCCGCTGTGTCCCGCTGTGTCCCCCGCTGTGTCCCGCTGTGTCCCGGTGTGTCCCCTCTGTGTGCCCGCTGTGTCCCGCTGTGTACCCCGCTGTTTCCAACTGTGTCACCGCTGTGTCCCGCTGTGGTCCTTCTCTGTCTCTGCTGTGTCCCGCTATGTCCCCTGCTTTGTCCCGCTGTGTCCCGCTGTGTCCCCCGGTTTGTCCTGCTGTGTCCCCACAGTGTCCCGCTGTGTCCCACTGTGTCACACTGTGTCCCGTGGTGTCCCCGCTGTGTCCCGCTGTTTCCCCCGCTGTGTCCCCCGCTATGTCCTGCTGTGTCCCCCACTGTGTCCCGCTCTGTCCTTGCTGTGTCCCCTGCTGTGTCCCTCGCTGAGTCCCCGCTGTGTCACCGCTGTGTCCCGCTGTTTCCTCGCTGTGTCCCCTGCTGTCTCCATCTATGTCCCCCGCTGTGTCTCACGCTTTGTCCCTGCTGTGTCCCACTGTGTCCCGCTGAGTCCGGCTGTGCTTCCACTGTGTCCTGTTGTGTCCACAGCTATGTACCACGCCTTGTAACGCTGTGTCCCCGCTGTATCGACTCTGTGTCCCGCTGTGTCCCGCTGTGTCCTCGATCTGTTCCCCGCTGGGTCCCGCTGTGTCCCCCGCTGTGTCCTCGCTGTGTCCCCTGCTGTGTCCCGCTGTGTCCTCACTGGGTCCTCCACTGTGTCCCGCTGTGTCCCCGCTGTGTCGCGCTGTGTCCGGCTGTGTCCCGCTCTGTCCCCGCTGTGTCCCTCTGTGTCCCCGCTGTGTGCCTGCTGTGTCCCGCTGTGTCTCCCGCTTTGTCCCACTGTGTCCCATTGTGTCCCTGATGTGTCCCGCTGTTTCCCGCTGTGTCCCTGCTGTGTGCCCGCTGTGTCACGCTGTGTGCCCCGCTGTGTCCAGCTGTGTCACCGCTGTGTCTCGCTGTGGCCACTCTCTGTCTCCACTGTCCCCCGCTGTGTGCCCCGCTGTGGCCCGCTGTGGCCCGCTGTGTCCCCCGCTATGTCCTGCTGTGTCGCCCGCTTTGTCCCGCTGGGCCCCTGCAGTGTCCCCGCTGTGTCCTACTGTGTCACACTGTGTCCCGTGTTGTCCTGCTTTGGCCCCCGCTGTGACCTCGCTGTGTTTCTCGCTGTGTCCCGCTGTGTACCCTTCTGTGTCTCCCGCTGTGTCCCGCTGTGTACCCTGCTGTGTCCAGCTGTGTCCTCGCTGTCACCCCCGCTTTCTCCTGCTTTGTCCCACGCTGTGTCCCGCTGTGACCCGCTGTGTCCTCGCTGTGTCCCCCGCTGTGTCCCGCTGTGTCCCCGCTGTGTCCACTGCTGTGTCCCGCTGTGTACCCCGCTGTGTCCCGCTATGTTCCCGCAGTGTCCCCGCTGTGTCCCGCTGTGTCCCACAGTGTCCCGTGGTGTCCCAGTTTGTCCCCCGCTGTGTCCCCTGGTGAGTCCCCGCTGTGTCCCGCTGTGTCCTGCTGTGTACCACACTGTGTCCAGCTGTGTCACGGCTGTGTCCCGCTGTGGCCCATCTCTGTCTCCGCTGTGTCCCACTGTGTCCCCCACTTTGTCCCGCTGTGTCCCGCCGTGTCCCCCGCTTTGTCCTGCTGTGTCCCCGCAGGGTCCCGCTGTGTCCCACTGTGTCACACTGTGTCCCGTGTTGTCCCTCTTTGTCCCCTGCTGTGTCCCCCGCTGAGTCCCCTCTGTGTGGCCGCTGTGTCCCTCTGTGTCCTCGCTGTGTCCCCCGCTGTCTCCCGCTTTGTCCCCCGCTGTGTTCCGCTGTGTCACGCTGTGTCCTCGCTGTGTCCCCCGCTGTGTCCCGCTGTGTACCCGCTATGTCCCCAGCTGTGACCCGCTGTGTCCCGCTGTGTACCACGCTGTGTCCCGCTATGTTCCCGCAGTGTCCCGCTGTGTCCCGCTGTGTCCCGCTGTGTCCTCGCTGTGTCCCCCGCTGTGTCCCGTTGTGTCCCCAGCTGTGTACCTCGCTGTGGCCCAATGTGTCCTCGCTGTGTCATGCTCTGTCCTGCTCTGTCCCCGCTGTGTCCCGCTGTGTCCCCCGCCTTGTCCCCGCTGTGTCACCGCTGTGTCCCGCTGTTTCCTCGCTGTGTCCCCTGCTGTCTCCCTCTCTGTCCCCTGCTGTGTCTCACGCTTTGTCCCCGCTGTGTCCCACTGTGTCCCGCTGTGTCCGGCTGTGCCCCACTGTGTCCCGTTGTGTCCACAGCTGTGTACCACGCTATGTGACGCTGTGTCCTGCTGTGTCCCGCTGTGTCGTCGCTGTGTTCCCCGCTGTGTCCCCCGCTGTGTCCTCGCTGTGTCCCCTGCTGTGTCCCGCTGTGTCCACACTGGGTCCCCCACTGTGTCCCGCTGTGTCCCCCGCTGTGTCCCCCGCTGTGTCCTCGCTGTGTCCCCTGCTGTGTCCCGCTGGGTCCCACTGTGTCCCCGCTGTGTGCCTGCTGTGTCCCGCTGTGTCTCCCGCTTTGTCCCGCTGTGTCCCCGCTGTGTCCCGCTGTGTCCCGCTGTGTCCCCGCTGTGTGCCCGCTGTGTCCTGCTGTGTACCCCCTGTGTCCAGCTGTGTCACCGCTGTGTCTCGCTGTGGCCACTCTCTGTCTCCGCTGTCCCCCGCTCTGTCCCCCGCTGTGGCCCGCTGTGTCCCGCTGTGTCCCCCGCTTTTTCACTGCTGTGTCCCGCAGTGTCCCCGCTGTGTCCCGCTGTGTAACACTGTGCCCCGTGGTGTCCCACTTTGTCCCACGCTGTGTCCCCCGCTGAGTCCCCTCTGTGTCGCCTCTGTGTCCCCCCTGTGTCCTCGCTGTGTGCCCCGCTGTCTTCCGCTTTGTCTCCGGCTGTGTTCTGCTGTGTCCCGCTGTGTCCCCGCTATGTCCCCAGCTGTGTCCCGCTGTGTCCCGCTGTGTACCCCGCTGTGTCCTGCTATGTTCCCGCAGTGTCCCCGATGTGTCCCACTGTGTCCCGCTGTGTCCTCGCTGTGTCCCCAGCTGTGTACCCCACTCTGTCCCGCTGTGTCCCCCGCTGTGTCTCTGCTGTGTCCCCGCTGTGTCCCGCTTTGTCCTGCTGTGTACTGCTGTGTCCCCCGCTGTGTCCCGCTGTGTCCTGCTGTGTCACGCTGTTTCCCTGTTGCGTCCCCGCTGTGTCCCTCTGTGTACCCCGCTGTGTCCAGCTTTGTCCCTGCTGTGTCTTGCTGTGTCCCACGCTCTGTCCCCCTCTGTTTCCCGCCCTGTCCACCTCTGTGTCCCGCTGTGTCCCCAGCTGTGTCCCACTGTGTCCCCGCAGGGTCACTGCTGTTTCCCGCTGTGTCCCGCTGTGTTCCGTGGTGTCCCTCTTTGTCTCCCGCTGTGTCCCCCGCTGAGTCCCCGCTGTGTCACGCTGTGTCCTCGCTGTGTCCCCGGCTGTCTCCCGCTCTGTCCCCCGCTATGTCTCACGCTTTGTCCCCGCTGTGTCCCACTGTGTCCCGATGTGTCCCGCTGTGCCCCTACTGTATTTCGTTGTGTCCACAGCTGTGTACCACGCTGTGTAACGCTGTGTGCCCGCTGTATCTACGCTGTGTCCCGCTGGGTCCCGCTGGGTCCTCGCTGTGTCCCCCGCTGTGTCCCGCTGTGTCCCCCGCTGAGTCCCCGCTGTGTCCCGCTGTTTCCTCGCTGTGTCCCCTGCTGTCTCCCTCTCTGTCCCCTGCTGTGTCTCACGCTTTGTCCCCGCTGTGTCCCACTGTGTACCGCTGTGTCCGGCTGTGCCCCCACTGTGTCCCGTTGTGTAAACAGATGTGTACTACGCTGTGTAACGCTGTGTCCCCGCTGTATCGACGCTGTGTCCCGCTGTGTCCTCGCTGTGTTCCCCGCTGTCTCTCGCTCTGTCCCTCGCTTTGTCTCACGCTTTGTCCCCGCTGTGTCCCACTGTCCCGCTGTGTCCGGCTGTGCCCCCACTGTGTCCCGTTGTGTCCACAGCTGAGTACCACGCTGTGTAACGCTGTGTGCCCGCTGTATCGACGCTGTGTCCCGCTGGGTCCTGCTGTGTCATCCCTGTGTCCCCCGCTGTGTCCCGCTGTGTCCCCCGCTGTGTCTCTGCTGGGTCCCCGCTGTGTCCCGCTGTGTACTGCTGTGTCCCCAGCTGAGTCCCGCTGTGTCCCAATGTGTCCCAATGTGTCCTCGCTCTGTCCCCCTCTGTGTCCTGTTGTGTCCTCACTGTGCCCCCGCTGTGTCCCGCTGTGTCCCCCGCTGTGTCCCCCGCTATGTCCCGCTGTGTCCCCCGCTGTGTCCCACTGTGTCCTTGCTGTGTCCCAGGCTTTGTGCCGCTGTGTCCTCGCTGTGTCCCCCGCTGTGTCCCACTGTGTCCTGCTGTGTCACGCTGTTTCCCCGCTGCGTCCCCGCTGTGTCCCTCTGTGTACCCCGCTGTGTCCAGCTTTGTCCCCGCTGTGTCTCGCTGTGTCCCACGCTCTGTCCCCCACTGTGTCCCGCTCTGTCCTCCTCTGTGTCCCGCTTTGTCCCCCGCTGTTTTCCACTGTGTCCCCACAGGGTCACTGCTGTTTCCCGCTGTGTCCCGCTGTGTTCCGTGGTGTCCCTCTTTGTCTCCCGCTGTGTCCCCCGCTGAGTCCCTGCTGTTTCACCGCTGTGTCCCGCTGTGTCCTCGCTGTGTCCCCCGCTGTCTCCCGCTCTGTCTCTCGCTGTGTCTCACGCTTTGTCAACGCTGTGTCCCATTGTGTCCCGCTGTGTCCGGCTGTGCCCCCACTGTGTCCCGTTGTGTCCACAGCTGAGTACCACACTGTGTAACGCTGTGTGCCCACTGTATCGACGCTGTGTCCCGCTGGGTCCCGCTGTGTCCTCGCTGTGTTCCCCGCTGTGTCCCGCTGTGTCCCCCACTTTGTCCTCGCTGTGTCCCCCACTGTGTCCTGCTGTGTCCTCTCTGTGTCCCCCGCTGGGTCCCGGTGGGTCCTGCTGTGTCCTCGCTGTGTCCACCGCTGTGTCCCGTTGTGTCCCCAGCTGTGTCCCCCGCTATGTCCCGATGTGTCTACTGCTGTGTCCATGCTATGTCTTGCTGTGTCGCGCTGTGTCCCCCGCTGTGTCCGCTGCTGTGTCCTGCTGTTTTCCCCGCTGTGTCACCAATGTGTCCCGCTGTGTCCTCGCTGTGTCCCGCTGTGTCTCGCTGTGCCCCCACTCTGTCCCTTTGTGTCCACAGCTGGGTACCACGCTGTGTAACCCTGTGTCCCCGCTGTATCGACTCTGTGTCCTGCTGGGTCCCGTTGTGTCCTTGCTGTGTTCCCCGCTGTGTCCCTCTGTGTCCCCAGCTGAGTCCCCTGCAGTGTCCCACTGTGTCCTCGCTGGGTCCCCCGCTGTGTCCCGCTGTGTCCCACGCTGTGTTTCGCTGTGTCCCGCTTTGTCCAGCTCGGTCCCTGCTGTGTCCCGCTGTGTGCCCGCTGTGTCCCGCTGTGTACTCCGTTGTGTCCAGCTGTATCACCGCTGTGTCTCGCTTTCGCCCCTCTCTGTCTCCGCTGTCCCCTGCTGTGTCCCCCGCTGTGTCCCGCTGTGTGCCGCTGTGTCCCCCACTTTGTCCCGCTGCGTCCCCTCTGTGTCACCGCTGTGTCCCGCTGTGTACCCCGCTGTGTCCCACTATGTTCCTGCACTGTCCCCGCTGTGTACCGCTTTCCCGCTTTGTCCCCCACTGTGTCCCGTTGTGTCAACAGCTGTGTACCCTGCTGTGTCCCGCTGTGTCTCTGCTGTATCGATGCTGTGTCCTGCTGGGTCCTGCTGTGTCTCTCTCTGTGTTTCCCACTGTGTCCTGCTGTGTCCCCCACTGTGTCCCTCGCTGTGACCCCCGCTGTGTCCCACTGTGTCCCGCTGTGTCCCCCGCTGTGTCCTTGCTGTGTTCCCGCTGGGTCCCTCTCTGTCCCGCAGTGTCCCCTGCTGAGTCCCATTGTGTCACCGCTGTGTCCCGCTGTGTCCCCGCTCTATCGACGTTGTGTCCCGCTGGGTCCCGCTGTGTCCTCTCTTTGTTCCCCGCTGTGTCCCGCTGTGTCCCCCGCTGTGTCTCGCTGTGTCTACTGCTGTTTCCCCACTGTGTCCCGCTGTGTCTCGCTGTGTCCCGCTGTGTCCTCGCTGTCTCCCACGCTGTGTTCTGCTGTGTCCTCGCTGTGTCCCCCGCTGTGTCCCGTTGTGTCCCCAGCTGTGTACCCCACTGTGTCCCGCTGTGTCCAAACTGTATCGACGCTGTGTCCCGCTGGGTCCCGCTGTGTCCTCCCTGTGTTCCCCACTGTGTCCCGCTACGTACCCCTCTGTGTCCCTCGCTGTGACCCGCTGTGTCCCGCTGTGTACTGCTGTGTCCCCCGCTGTGTCCCGCTGTGTCCCCGCTGTGTCCCAATGTGTCCACGCTGTGTCCCGCGCTGGGTTCCGCGGGGTCCCCGCTGTTTCCCCCGCTGTGTCCGGCTGTGTCCCCCGCTGTGTCCCCCGCTGTGTCCCCCGCAGTGTCAGTGCTTTGTCCCGCTGTGTCCTCACTGTGTCCCCCGCTGTCTCCCGCTCTGTACCCCGCTGTGTCTCAAGCTTTGTCCCCGCTGTGTCCCACTGTGTCCTGCTGTGTCCCGCTGTGTCCCCCACTGTGTCCCGTTGTGTCAACAGCTGTGTACCCCGCTGTGTCCCGCTGTGTCCCCGCTGTATCGTCGCTGTGTCCCGCTGGGTCCTGCTGTGTCTCTCTCTGTGTTCCCCACTGTGTCCCGCTGTGTCTCCCGCTGTGTCCTTCGCTGTGTCCCCCGCTGTGTCCCGCTGTGTCCCGCTGTGTCCCCCGCTGTGTCCTTGCTGTGTCCCCGCTGGGTCCCGCTGGGTCCCACAGTGTCCCCCGCTGAGTCCGGTTGTGTCACCGCTGTGTCCCGCTGTGTCCTCTCTTTGTTCCCCGCTGTGTCCCGCTGTGTCCGCCGCTGTGTCTCTCGCTGTGTCCCGCTGTGTCCCCGGCTGTGTCCGGCGGTGTCCCGCTGTGTCCCCCGCTGTGTCCTTGCTGTGTCCCCGCTGTGTCCCGCTGTGTCCCGCAGTGTCCCCAGCTGTGTCCCGCTGTGTCACCGCTGTGTCCCGCTTTGTCCTCGCTGTGTCCCCCGCTGTGTCCTGCTTTGTGCCTGCTGTGTACCCCGCTGTGTCCCTCTGTGTCCCCTGCTGTGTCCCGCTGGGTCCCCTGCTCTGTCCCCACTGTATCACGCTGTGTTTCGCTGTGTCCGGCTGTGTCTTGCTCTGTCTCCCTCAGTGTCCAGCTGTGTCTTCCCTGTGTCCCCCGCTGTGTCCCGCTGAGTCCCCTGTTGTGTCCCGCTGTGTCCTGCTGTGTCACGCTCTGTCCCCTCTGTGTCCCTCTGTGTCCAGCTCTGTCCCCGTTGTGTGTCCGCTGTGCCCCGCTGTGTACCCTTCTGTGTCCAGCTGTGTCCCCTCTGTGTCCCGCTGTGTCCCTTCTCTGTCCCCCGCTGTCCACCGCTGTGTCCCCCGGCTGTGTCCCGCAGTGTCCCCGCTGTGTACCGCTGTGTCCTACTGTGTCCCGTGGTGTCCCGCTTTTTCCCCTCTATGTCCTCTGCTGAGTCCCCTCTGTGTCCCCGCTGTGTCCAGCTGTGTCCTCGCTGTGTCCTCCGCTGTCTCCTGCTTTGTCCCACGCTGTGTCCTACTGTGTCCCACAGTGTCCCTGCTGTGTCCCCCGCTGTGTCCCGCTGTGTCCCGATGTGTCCCCCGCTGTGTCCTGCTGGGTCCTGCTGTGTCCCCGCTGTGTCCGGCTGTGTCCGGCTGTGTCCCACGCTGTGTCCCGGTGGGTCCCGCTGGGTCCCTCGCTGTGTCCCGCTGTGTCCCGCTGTGTCCCCGCAGGTTCACCGCTGTGTCCTGCTGTGTTCCGTGATGTCCCGCTTTGTCCCCCGCTGTGTCCCGCTGTGTCCACTGCTGGGTCCCCGCTGGGTCCCCGCTGGGTCCCGCTGTGTCTCGCTGTTTCCCGCTGTGTCCTCGCTTTGTCCCATGCTGTGTTCCGCTGTGTCCTCCCTGTGTCCCCCGCTGTGTCCCGCTGTGTCCCCCGCTGTGCCCCGCAGTGTCCCGCTGTGTCCCGCTGTGTCCTCGCTGTGTCCCACTGTGTCCCCGCTGTTTCCCCGCTGGGTCCTGCTGTGTCCCGCTGGGTCCCGCTGGGTCCCCTGCTTTGTCCCGCTGTGTCCCCGCAGTGTCCCCGCTGTGTCCTGCTGTGTCCCACTGTGTCCTGTGGTGTGCCGCTTTGTCCCCCGCTATGTCCCCAGCTGAGTGCCATCTGTGTCCCCGCTGTGTCCCGCTGTGTCCCCCGCTGTGTCCCGCTGTGTCCCCCGATGTGTCCTGCTGTGTCCCGCTGTGTCCTGCTGGGTCCCGCTGTGTCCCCGCTGTGTCCCCGCTGTGTACCACGCTGTGTAACGCTGTGTCCCCGCTGTATCGACGCTGTGTACCGCTGGGTCCCGCTGTGTCCTCGCTGTGTTCCCCGCTGTGTCCCGCTGTGTCCCCCACTGTGTCCCCCGCTGTGTCCCTATGTGTCCCACGCTTTGTCCCCCTGTGTCCCCGCAGTTTCCCCGCTGTGTCCCGCTGTTTCCCACTGTGTTCTGTGGTGTCCCGCTTTGTCCCCCGCTGTGTCCCCCGGTGAGTCGCCGCTGTGTCCCCGAATTGTCCCGCCGAGTCCTCCATGTGTCCCCAGCTGTGTCCCGCTGTGTCCCCCGCTGTGTCCCGCTGTGCACTGCTGGGACCCGGCTGTGTCCGGCTGTGTCCCGCTGTGTCCCGCTGTGTCCCACTCTGTGTTCCGCTGTGTCCTCGTTGTGTCCCCCACTGTGTCCTGCTGTGTCCCCCGCTGTGCCCTGCAATGTCCCGCTCTGTCCCGCTGTGTCCTCGCTGTGTCCCGCTGTGTCCCGCTGTGTCCCCCACTGTTTCCCCTGCTGTGTCTGGCTGTGTCCCCCACTGTGTCCCGCTCTGTCCCCCTCTGTGTCCCGCTGTGTCCCCCGCTGTGTCCCACTGTGTCCCCGCAGTGTAACTGCTGTTTCCTGCTGTGTCCCGCTGTGTTCCGTGGTGTCCCTCTTTGTCTCCCGCTGTGTCCCCCGCTGTGTCCCGCTGTGTCCAACTGTGTCCCGCTCTGTCCCCGCTGTGTCCCGCTGTGTCCCGCTGTGTCCCACTGCGTCCAGCTGTGTCACACTGCGTCCCACTGTGACCCGCTGTGCCCCCACTGTGTCCCGTTGTGTCCACAGCATTGTACCATGCTGTGTAATGCTGTGACTCTACTGTATCTACACTGTG
>NW_012290424.1:0-893 GCF_000151885.1 Dipodomys ordii | reverse complement strand
GAAGAGGAGGAGGAGGAGGAGAGACCGACCGGGAGGGCGCCCGGGAGGCAGGGCGCGCGCACACACCGAGGGACGCAGCGGGCGCGGAGCTGCCGCGGGCGCCCCCCTGCCGCCCCATTCTGTGCTCCATGGCCAACTCGGGCTGCCTCCTGCTGTCCAACTCCGGCAGCATGCTCCCGCACTCCATGCCCTGCCCGCCCGCCTTCCTTTACCTCCAACAGGTAAACGGGGGCCTCCCCCTCCCCGGGCCTGCCGGGCGCCCCCCGCGCACGTGCGCCCCGCGCTCGCCGCCGCCGCCGCCGCCGCGGGTGGCCCGGGCTGCGCTCCCCCGCGTCATGGCGCCCAGGCTGGGGGGGGGGGGAATGCGCCCCTGCGAGGGACCTGGAGGCGGGGGGGTCGGGGAACCCGGGGCGCCGGGCCGGGCCGGGGTGGGGGGGCCCGGCTGGAGTTTCGGGCGTCGCTCGCAACTTTTCCGAAGGCGCGGGAGGGGGCGGCGGGCGGAGTCTCGGGGGAAGCCGAGGGGCGGGGGCGGCGCCGGGGTCACTTCGGGGGAACTTCGCGCCCGGCCGCTGGGGGTGGGGGGGCTGGGGGCGGGCAGGCCGGGGCCCCTCCCCGGCCGCGTCGGGGATGCCCGGGGGCGGGGGCGGAGGGGGCGGCGGGGGCTCCCGGCTCTGCTGCAGCGCCGGCGGACGGCGCGCCTGGTCTCGGGGAGGCGGGCCTCCCGCCTGGTGGGACCGATCGGGGGTCCCCGGAGATCTGGCCAGGGAGGGGGCTGGGCCCCGACTTCTCCAGTGCGTGGGGCTGCGCAGGAAGCTCGGGCAGGCGCGCGGTGGCGGGGGGGAGCAGGCATCCGAGCGACTTTGAGCGCTCCCCCCCCCACCAGCAGAGGCTCG
>NW_012290423.1:0-5216 GCF_000151885.1 Dipodomys ordii | reverse complement strand
CAGCGAGACAAGGCGGTGACATAGCTGGACACAGCGGGGTACACAGCGGGACACAGCGGGCACACAGCGGGGACACAGCGGGACACAGCGGGACACAGCGGGGACACAGTGGGACACAGCGGGACAAAGGGCGACACAATGGGACACAGCAGGCGACACAACGGGACACAGCAGGCACACAGCGGGGACACAGCGGGACACAGAGGGACACAGCAGGTACAGAGCGGGACACAGCCGGACACAGCGGGACAGAGCGGGGGACACAGCGGGACACAGTGGGGGACCAAGTGAGGACACAGCGGGACACAGCAGGGGACACAGCCAGGACACAGCGGGGGACACAGCAGGGGACACAGCGGGACACAGCGGGGAACACAGAGAGGACACAGTGGGACACAGCGGGGGACACAGTGAGGACACAGCGGGACACAGCTGGGGACACAGCCGGACACAGCAGGGACACAGCGGGGACCCCGCGGGACCCAGCAAGACACAGCGGGGGACACAGCGGGACACAGCAGGACACAGCGGGGGACACAGCAGGGACACAGTGGGGGACACAGGGAGGACACAGCTGGACACTGAGGGAGACAGAGCGAGGACACAGCCGGACACAGCGAAACACAGCGTGACACAGTGGGGACACAGCAGGGGACACAGCGAGACACAGCGGGGGACACAGAGGGACACAGCGGGGTACACAGCAGGGACAAAGCCGGACACAGCGGGGGACACAGCGAGGACAAAGCGGGACACAGCGGTGACACAGCGGGACACAGCTGGGGACACTGCGGGACACAGTGGGACCCAGCGGGGACAAAGCGTGAGACACAGCGGTGGACAGAGCGGGAGACAGAGGCGGACACAGCGAGGACACAGCGGGACACAGCGGGGACACAGAGGTGGCTCAGGGGGGGCCACAGCGGGGGACAAAGCGGGACACCACGGAACACAGCGGGACACAGCGTGAAACAGCGGTGAACCTGCGGGGACACAGCGGGGGACACAGCGGGACACAGCGGGGACACAGCAGGGACACTGCGGGACCCATCAGGACACAGCGGGACACAGCGGGGGACACAGCGGGACACAGCGGGGGACACAGCGGGACACAGCGGGGACACAGAGGGGACTCAGCAGTGGACATAGCGGGGGACAAAGCGGGATACCACAGGACACAGTGGGACACAGCGGGACACAGCGGGGACACTGCGGGGACACA
Source organism: Dipodomys ordii (assembly GCF_000151885.1). Lineage (NCBI taxonomy): Eukaryota > Metazoa > Chordata > Mammalia > Rodentia > Heteromyidae > Dipodomys > Dipodomys ordii. The sequence continues at coordinate 3,994 of NW_012290423.1, read as the reverse complement.
GAGGGCCCAGCGGGACACAGCGGGGACACAGCAAGGACACAGCGGGGGACACAGCGGGACACAGCGGGACACAGCGGGGGACACAGCGAGTGACACAGCGGGGGACACAGCAGGACACAGTGGGGAACACAGAGAGAGACACAGCAGGACCCAGCGAGACACAGCGTCGATACAGCAGGGACACAGCGGGGTACACAGCTGTTGACACAACGGGACACAGTGGGGGACACAGCGGGACACAGCGAGACACAGCGGGGCACAGCGGGGACAAAACGGGAGACACAGTGGGGAACAGAGCAGGACACAGCGGGGGACACAGAAAGGACACAGTGGGGACACAGCGAGACTCAGCCGGGGACACAGCGGGGGACAAAGCGGGACCCCACGGGACACAGTGGGACACAGCGGGACACAGCGGGGTCACTGCGGGACACAGTGGGGGACAAAGCGGGACACAGCGGGACACAGCGGGACCGCAGCGGGACACAGCGGGACACAGCGGGACACGGCGGGGGACACAGTGGGACACAGAGGGGGACACAGCGAGGACACAGCGGGACACAGAGGGACACAGCGGGGGACACAGCGAGGACACAGTGGGGGACAAAGTGGGGGAAACAGCTGGACACAGCGGGGAACACAGCGAGGACACATCGGGACCCAGCGGGACACAGCGTCGATACAGCGGAGACACAGCGTTACACAGCATGGTACAAAGCTGTGGACACAACGGGACACAGTGAGGGCACAGCGGGACACAGCGGGACGCAGTGGGACACAGCGGGACACAGCGGGGCACAGCGGGGACAGAGCGGGACACAGTCGGACACAGCGGGACAGAGCGGGGGACACAGCGGGAGACAAAGAGGGACACCACGGAACACAGCGGGACACAGCAGGAAACAGCAGTGACACTGCGGGGACACAGTGGGACACAGCGGGGGACACAGCAGGACACAGAGGGGGACAGAGCGGGACACAGTGGGGGACACAGCCGGACACAGCAGGGGAAACAGTGGGGGACACAGCGGGACACAGCGGGACACAGCGAGGACACAGCGGGACAGAGCGGGACACTGCAGGGCACAGCGGGGGACACAGCCGGACACAGCGGGGGACACAACGAGGACACAGCAGAACACAGAGTGGGACACAGTGAGGACACAGCGGGACACAGCGGGACACAGCCGGGTCTCAGCAGTGGACACAGCGGGACACAGCGGGGGACACAGCGGGACACAGCGGGGGACATATGGAGGACTCATGGGGACAAAGCGGGGACAAAAGGAGGACACATCGGGACACAGCGGGACACAGCGTGGGACAAAGCGGGAGACAGCAGGGGACTCAGCGAGGACACAGCAGGACACAGTGTCGACACATAGAGGACTCAGCAGGGGACACAGTGGGGGACAGAGCGGGACACAGCGGGACACTGCGGGGCACAGCGGGGGACACAGCGGGACACAGCGGGGGACCCAGCGTGACACAGCGGGACACTGCGGTGCACAGCGGGGGACACAGTGGGACAAAGCGGGGGACACAGGGAGGACACAGCTTAACACAGCATGGGACAAAGCGAGGACACAGCGGAACACAGCGAGACACAGCGGGACCCAGCGGGGACCCAGCAGTGGACACAGCGGGACACAGCGGGGGACAAAGCAGGACATCTCGGAACACAGCAGGACACAGCGTGAAACAGAGGTGAACCTGCGGGGACACAGCGGGACACAGCGGAGGACACAGCGGGACCAAGCAGGACACAGCGGGGGACACAGCGGGACACAGCGGGGGACACAGCAGGGACACAGTGGCACACAGTAGGACACAGCGTGGGACAAAGTGGGAGACAGCAGAGGACACAGGGAGGACACAGCTGGACACAGCGGGGATACAGAGGGGACTCAGCAGGGGACATAGAGGGAAAAAAGCGGGACACCTCGGGACACAGTAGGACACAGCGGGACACAGCGGGACACAGCGGGGGACACAGCAGGACACAGCAGGGACACAGCGGGGACACAGCGGGACCCAGCAGGACACAGCGCGGGACACAGCGGGACACAGCGGGACACAGCGGGGGACACAGCCGGACACAGCAGGGACACAGTAGGACACAGCGTGGGACAAAGCGGGAGACAGCGGAGGACACAGCGAGGACACAGCTGGACACAGCGGGGACACAGAGGGGACTCAGCAGGGGACATAGAGGGGAAAAAGCAGGACACCACGGGACACAGTAGGACACAGCGGGACACAGCGGGGACACTGCGGGACACAGCCGGGGGACACAGCGGTGGACAGCGGGGGAAAGAGAAGGGACACAGCGGGACACAGAGGGGACACAGCTGGACACAGAAGGGTACACAGCGGGGCACAGCGGACTCACAACAGGGACAGAGCTGGACACAGAGGGACACAGAGGGGACAGAGCGTGACACAGCGGGACACAGCGGAACACAGCAGGGGACTCAGCGGGACACAGCGGGGGACACAGGGAGGACACAGCTGGACACTGAGGGAGACAGAGCAAGGACACAGCCGGACACAGCGAAACACAGCGTGCCACAGTGGGGACACAGCAGGGGACACAGCGGGACACAGCATGGGACACAGAGGGACACAGCGAGGTACACAGCAGGGACAAAGTGGGACACAGCGGGGGACACAGCGAGGACAAAGCGGGACACAGCGGTGACACAGCGGGACACAGCTGGGGACACTGCGGGACACAACGGGACTCAGCGGGGACAAAGCATGAGACACAGCGGTGGACAGAGCGGGAGACAGAGGCGGACACAGTGAGGACACAGCGGGACACAGCGGGGGACACAGGGAGGACACAGCTGGACACTGAATGAGACAAAGCGGGACACCACGGAACACTGCGGGACACAGCGTGAAACAGCGGTGAACCTGCGGGGACACAGCGGGGGACACAGCGGGACACAGCGGGGACACAGCGGGGACACTGCAGGACCCAGCAGGACACAGCGGGACACAGCAGGACACAGCGGGGGACACAGTGGGACACAGCGGGGGACACAGCGGGACACAGCGGGGACACAGAGGGGGACACAGCAGGGACACAGTGGGACACAGTAGGACACAGCGTGGGACAAAGCGGGAGACAGCGGAGGACACAGCGAGGACACAGCTGGACACAGCGGGGACACAGAGGGGACTCAGCAGGGGACATAGAGGGGAAAAAGCGGGACACCACGGGACACAGTAGGACACAGCAGGACACAGCGGGGACACTGCGGGACACAGCCGGGGGACACAGCGGTGGACAGCGGGGGAAAGAGAAGGGACACAGCGGGACACAGAGGGAACACAGCTGGACACAGAAGGGTACACAGCGGGGCACAGCGGACACACAACAGGGACAGAGCTGGACACAGAGGGACTCAGAGGGGACAGAGCGTGACACAGCGGGACACAGCGTGGAACACAGGGAGGACATAGCGGGACCCAGCGGGACTCAGCGCCGTTACAGCGGGGACACAGCGGGACACAGCGGGGTGCACAGCTGGGGACACAACGGGACACTCGGGGGACACAGCGAGGACACAGCGGGACACAGTGGGACACAGCGGGGACACTGCGGGAACATAGTGGGACACAGCGGCGACACAGATGGGACTCAGCGGGACAAAGCGGGGGACACAGCGGGAAACAGCTGGACACAGCTAGGGACACAGTGGGACACAGCGGGGACAAAGCTTGAGACACAGCGGGGAACAGAGCGGGAGACAGCAGGGGATACAGCGAGGACACAGCGGGACACAGCGCTGACACTTCGGGGGACACAGCGGGGGACACAGCCGGACACAGCCGGGCAAAGCGGGGGACACAGCCGGACACAGCGGGACCCAGCGCGGGACACAGCGAGGACACATTGGGACACAGCGGGGACACAGCGGGACTCAGCGGGGGACACAGCAGTACACAGCGGGACACAGCGGGACACAGCGGGGGACACAGAGGG
>NW_012290422.1:0-6950 GCF_000151885.1 Dipodomys ordii | reverse complement strand
GCGGGACCAGCGGGGGACACATCGATGACAAGCGGGACACAGCGGGGATATAGCGGGACTCAACACGGTCACAGCGGGACACAGCAGGACACAGCGGGACACAGCGGGGACACAGCAGGGGACAGAGCGGGACAAAACGGGGGACACAGCGGGACACAGCGGGGGACACAGGGGGGAAAAAGGGTACACAGCAGGGGACACAGCGAGGACACAGCGGGACACATCTGGGACACAGCGGGAATCAGCGGGGGACACAAAAAGACACAGCGGGACACAGCGGGGACACAGCAGGGACACAGCGGGGGACACAGTGGGACAGAGCAGGGGACACAGCAGGGGACACAGAGGGACAGAGCGGGACACAGCAGGGGACACAGGGGGGACACAGCGGGACACAGCGGGGGACACAGTGAGGACACATTGGGAAACAGCGGGGACACAGCGGGACTCAGAGGGGGACACAGCAGTACACAGCGGGACACAGTGGGGCACAGCAGGGACACAGCGGGGGACACAGCGGGAAACAGCGAGGGACACTGCGGGGGACACAGCGGGACACAGTGTGGAACACAGAGAGTACACAGCGGGACCCAGTGGGACACAGCGTCGATACAGCGGGGACACAGCGGGACACAGCAGGGTACATAGCTGGGGACACAACGGGACACAGTGGGGGACATAGCGGGACACAGCGGGACACAGCGGGTCACAGCGGGGACAAAGCGGGGACTCAGCGGGGGACACAGCGGGGGACAAACGGGACACCACGGAATACAGCGGGATACAGCGGGACACAGGGGGTACACAGCAGGACACAGCGGGACACAGCAGGGGACACAGCGGGACACAGCGGGGGACACAGCGGGGGACACTGCAGGGACACATTGGGACACAGTAGGACACAGCGTGGGACAAAGCAGGAGACAGCGGAGGACACAGCAAGGACACAGCTGGACACAGCGGGGACACAGAGGGGACCCAGCAGTGGACACAGCGGGACACAGCGGGGGACAAAGCGGGACACCACGGAACACAGCAGGACACAGCGTGAAACAGCGGTGAACCTGCGGGGACACAGCGGGACACAGCTGGGGACACAGCGGGACCCAGCAGGACACAGCGGGGACACAGGGGGACACAGCGGGGACACAGCGGGGGACACTGCAGGGACACATTGGGACACAGTAGGACACAGCGTGGGACAAAGCAGGAGACAGCGGAGGACACAGCGAGGACACAGCTGGACACAGCGGGGACACAGAGGGGACTCAGCAGGGGACATAGAGGGAAAAAAGCGGGACACCACGGGACACAGTAGGACACAGCGGGACACAGCGGGGTACACAGCAGGGACAAAGAAGGACACAGCTGGGGACACAGCGAGGACACAGCGGGACACAGCGGTGACAAAGCGGGACACAGCGGTTGACACAGCGGGACACAGCGTCGATAGAGCGGGGACAGAGTGGGACACAGCGGTGACACAGCGAGACTCAGCGGGGGACACTGCGGGACCCAGCGGGACCCAGCGGGGACACAGCAAGGACACAGCAGGGGACACAGCGGGACACAGCGGGGGACACAGCGAGTGACACAGCGGGGGACACAGCGGGGTACACAGCTGTTGACACAACGGGACAAAGTGGGGGACACAGCGGGACACAGCGGGACACAGCGGGGCACAGCAGGGACCAAACTGGAGACACAGTGGGGAACAGAGCAGGACACAGCGGGGACACAGAGAGGACACAGTGGGGACACAGCGAGACTCAGCCGGGGACACAACGGGGGAAAAAGCGGGACACCACGGGACACAGTGGGACACAGCAGGATACAGCGGGACACAGCGGGGTACACAGCTGTTGACACAACGGGAAACAGTGGGGGACAAAGCGGGACACAGCGGGACACAGCAGGGTCGCAGCGGGACATAGCGTGACACAGCGGGACATGGCGGGGGACACAGCGGGACACAGAGCGGGACATAGCGAGGACACAGCGGGACAAAGCGGGACACAGCTGGGGACACAGCGAGGACACAGTGGGGGACACAGTGGGGGAAACAGGTGGACACAGCGGGGAACACAGCGAGGACACAGCGGCACCCAGCGGGACACAGCGTAGATACAGCGGAGACACAGCGTTACACAGCATGGTACAAAGCTGTGGACACAACGGGACACAGTGGGGGCACAGCGGGACACAGCCGGACGAATTGGGACACAGCGGGGACAAAGCGTGAGACACAGCAGGGGACAGAGCTGGAGACAGTGGGGGACACAGCGGGGACACAGCGAGGACACAGCGGGACAGAGCGGGACACTGCAGGGCACAGCGGGGGACACAGCGGGACACAGCGGGGGACACAGCGAGGACACAGCGGGACACAGCGCTGACACTGCGGGGACACAGCGGGGGACATAGCGGGGGACACATCCGGACACAGCAGGACACAGCGGGGGACACATGGAGGACTCAGCAGGACAAAGCGGGGACACAGCGGCGACTCACCGGGGGACACAGCGGGGGACAAAGCGGGACACCACAGAACACAGTGGGAAACAGCGGGACACAGCGGGGAAACTGCAGGGACCCAGGGGGACAAAGCGTGGGACACATAGGGACACAGCGGGGAACACAGCGGGGGACACAGCGGGGGACACAGTGGGACACAGCTGGGCATACAGGGGGACACAGCGGGACCCAGCGGGGAACACAGCGAGGACACAGCAGGACCCAGCGGTACACAGCGTCGATACAGCGGGGACACAGCGTTACACAGCGTGGTACACAGCTGTGAACACAACGGGACACAGTGGGGGCACAGCGGGACACAGCGGGACACAGTGGGAAACAGCGGGGACAAAGCTTGAGACACAGCGGGGTACAGAGCAGGAGACAGCGGGGGACACAGCGAGGACACAGCGGGACACAGCGCTGACACTACGGGGGACACAGCGGGGGACACAGCGGGAGACAGCAGGGGACACAGCGAGGACACAGCAGGACACAGCGGCGACACATAGAGGACTCAGCGGGGGACAGAATGGGGGACAGAGCGGGACACATCGGGACACTGCGGGGCACAGCGGGGGACACAGCGGGACCCAGCGGGGGACCCAGCGGGACACAGCGGGACACTGAGGGGCACAGCGGGGGAGACAGCGGGACACAGCGGGGGACACAGGGAGGACACAGCTTTATACAGCATGGGACAAAGCGAGGACACAGCGGGACACAGCGAGACACAGCGGGACACAGCGGGGACCCAGCAGTGGTCACAGCGGGACACAGCGGGGGACAAAGCGGGACACCACGGAACACAGCAGGACACAGCGTGAAACAGCGGTGAACCTGCGGGGACACAGCGGGACACAGCGGGGGACACAGCAGGACCCAGCGGGACACAGAGGGGGACACAGCAGGACACAGCGTCTATAGAGCGGGGACACAGCGGGACACAGCGGTGACACAGCGGGACCCAGCAGGGACACAACAAGGACACAGCGGATGACACAGCGGGACACAGAGGGACACAGAGGGGGACACAGCGAGGGACACAGCGGGGGACACAGCGGGACACAGCAGGGGACACAGCGGGACACAGCGGGGACACAGAGGGGACTCAGCAGTGGACATAGTGGGGGACAAAGCGGGATACCACATGACACAGTGGGACACAGCGGGACACAGCGGGACACGGCGGGGGACACAGCGGGACACAGAGGGGGACACAGCGAGGACACAGCGGGACACAGAGGGACACAGCGGGGGACACAGCGAGGACACAGTGGGGGACAAAGTGGGGGAAACAGCTGGACACAGCGGGGAACACAGCGAGGACACAGCGGCACCCAGCGGGACACAGCGTCGATACAGCGGAGACACAGCGTTACACAGCATGGTACAAAGCTGTGGACACAACGGGACACAGTGGGGGCACAGCGGGACACAGAGGGACGCAGTGGGACACAGTGGGACACAGCGGGACACAGCGGGGACAGAGCGGGACACAGTCGGACACAGCGGGACACAGCGGGGACACAGCGGGAGACAAAGAGGGACACCTCGGAACACAGCGGGACACAGCAGGAAACAGCAGTGACACTGCGGGGACACAGTGGGACACAGCGGGGGACACAGCGGGACACAGAGGGGGACAGATTGGGACACAGTGGGGGACACAGCCGGACACAGCAGGGGAAACAGTGGGGGACACAGCGGGACACAGCGGGACACAGCGAGGACACAGCGGGACAGAGCCGGACACTGCAGGGCACAGCGGGGGACACAGCGGGACACAGCGGGGGACACAGCGAGGACACAACGGAACACAGAGTGGGAAAGAGTGAGGACACAGCGGGACACAGCGGGACACAGCCGGGTCCCAGCAGTGGATACAGCGGGACACAGCGTCGATACAGCGGGGACACAACGTACACAGCGTGGTACACAGCTGTGAACACAACGGGACACAGTGGGGGCACAGCGGGACACAGCGGAACACAGTGGGACACAGCGCTGACACTGCGGGGGACACAGCGGGGGACACAGCCAGACATAGCGGGACACAGCGGGGGACACAGGGGGGACACAGCGGGACCCAGCGCGGGACACAGCGAGGACGCATTGGGACACAGCGGGGACACAGCGGGACTCAGCGGGGGACACAGCAGTACACAGCGGGAAACAGCGGGACACAGCGGGGGACACAGAGGGGTAAACAGCGGGACACAGCGGGGAACACAGCGAGGACACAGCGGGACCAAGTGTGACACAGCGTCGATACAGCGGGGACACAGCGGGACACAGCGGGGTACACAGCTGGGTACACAACGGGACTCAGCGGGGGACAAAGCGAGGACACAGCAGAACACAGCATGGGAAACAACGAGGACACAGCGGGACACAGCGAGACACAGCGGGACACAGTGGGGACACAGCAGTAGACACAGCGGGACACAGCGAGGACACAGCGGGGACACAGCGGGGACACAGCGGCACCCAGCAGGATACAGCAGGGCACACAGTGGGACACAGCGGGACACAGCTTGGGACACAGCGGGAACACAGCAGGACACAGCGAGGACACAGCGGGACACAGCGGGACACATCGTGGGACAAAGCAGGAGATGGTAGGGGACACAGCGAGGACACAGCGGGACACAGTGGCGACACATATAGGACTCAGCGGGGGACACAGTGGGGGAAAGAGCGGGACACAGCGGGACCCATCGGGGACAAAGCGTGAGACACAGCAGTGGACAGAGCAGGAGACAGAGGCGGACACAGCGAGGACACAGCGGGACACAGCGGGGACACAGAGGTGCCTCAGGGGGGCCACAGCGGGGGACAAAGCGGGACACCACGGAACACAGCGGGACACAGCGTGAAACAGCGGTGAACCTGCAGGGACACAGCGGGACACAGCGGGGAACACAGCGGGACACAGCTGGGACACAGCGGGGACACTGCAGGACTCAGCAGGACACAGCGGGACACAGCAGGACACAGCAGGGGACACAGCGGGACACAGCGGGGGACACAGCGGGACACAGCGGGGACACAGAGGGGACTCAGCAGGGACATAGCGGGTGACAAAGCGGGACACCACAGGACACAGTGGGACACAGCAGGACACAGCGGGGACACTGCGGGGACACAGCGGGACAATGCAGGGGACCTAGCGGGACCCAGCGGGACCCAGCAGGACCCAGCGAGGAAACAGCGGGGACACAGTGGGACACAGCGAGGACACAGCGGGACACTGCGGGGCACATCGGGGGACACAGCGGGACACAGCGGGGGACACAGGGAGGACACAGCTGGACACTGAGGGAGACAGAGCAAGGACACTGCCGACACAGCGAAACACAGCGTGACACAGTGGGGACACAGCAGGGGACACAGCGGGACACAGCGGGGGACACAGAGGGACACAGCGGTGTACACAGCAGGGACAAAGCGGGACACAGCGGGGGACACAGTGAGGACAAAGCGGGACACAGCGGTGACAAGCGGGACACAGCTGGGGACACTGCGGGACACAGCGGGTCACAGCGGGGACACAGCAAGGACACAGCGGGGGACACAGCGGGACACAGCCGGACACAGCCAGGGACACAGCGGGACACAGCGAGAGACACAGCGGGGGACACAGCGGGACACAGCGGGGAACAAAGAGAGGACACAGCGGGACGCAGCGGGACACAACGTCGATAGAGCGGGGACACAGCGGGACACAGCGGTGACACAACGGGACTCATCAGGGGACACTGCGGGACAGAGAGGGACCCAGCGGGAACACAGCAAGGACACAGCGGGGGACACAGCATGACACAGCGGTACACAGCGGGGGACACAGCGAGGGACACAGCGGAGGACACAGCAGGACACAGTGGGGAACACAGAGAGAGACAGAGCAGGACCCAGCGGGACACAGCATCGATACAGCAGAGACACAGCGGGACACAGCGGGGTACACAGCTGTTGACACAACGGGACACAGTGGGGGACACAGCTGGACACAGCGGGACACAGCTGTGCACAGCAGGGAAAATACGGGAGACACAGTGGGGAACAGAGCAGGACACAGAGGGGACACATATAGGACACAGTGGGGACACAGCGAGACTCAGCCGGGGACACAGCGGGGGACAAATCGGGACACCACGGGACACAGTGGGACACAGCGGGACACAACGTGGTCTCTGTGGGACACAGTGGGGGACAAAGCGGGACACAGCGGGACATAGTGGGGACGCAGCGGGACACAGCGTGACACAGCGGGACACGGCGGGGGACACAGCGGGGACACAGCGGGACATAGCGGGTGACACAGAGAGACACGGCGGGGACAAAGCTGTACACAGCGTGGTACACAGAGGGACACAGCGCGGGACACAGCGGGGAACACAGCGAGGACATAGCGGGACCCAGCGGGACACAGC